>NC_045439.1:80087651-80387651 GCF_002776525.5 Piliocolobus tephrosceles
AGCAAACTATCACAAGAACAGAAAACCAAACACCGCATGTTCTCACTCATAGGTGGGAACTGAACAATGAGCTCACTTGGACTCGGGAAGGGGAACATCACACACTGGGGCCTATCATGGGGAGGGGGAGGGGGGAGGGATTGCATTGGCGAGTTATACCTGATATAAATGATGAATTGATGGGTGCTGACGAGTTGATGGGTGCAGCACACCAACATGGCACAGATATACATATGTAACAAACCTGCATGTTATGCACATGTACCCTAGAACTTAAAGTATAATAAAAAAAAAAAAAAAAAAAGTCATGGTCAATTAGTAATGCTGTCAGGAACTTTCAGTTTAAAGGAATATCATTGTGAGCCATTTTGACATATAAAAATATTTGGTAATGCAAATATCTTATTTGGGTAAATCTAGAATTTTCTCTATCATGGCCCCTTATCCAGCCAAACCAGTAAAACTGGGGAGCTGAAAAGATGGTCTGTATTTTCAAATAATATGTACAGAGCACCTACTACGTGTGCATTTCTATTACTTTTTAAAGTGGCATACCCTCATCCAACTTTCATATCTCCAAAGGAGAGATACCACAATGTTTTATTGATTTTTAAAAGAGATCACCTGGATGCCACTCAAAGCCCTTACTGTGAAAGCACCGAATTCTTTTTTTTTTTCTGAGACAGAGTCGCTCTGTTGTCCAGGCTGGAGTGCAGTGGCGCAATCTCAGCTCACTGCTATCTCCGCCTTCCGAGTGCAAGTGATTCTCCTGCCTCAGCCTCCCGAGTAGCTGGGACTACAGGCATATGCCACCATGCCTGGCTAATTTTTTGTAGTTTCAATAGAGATGGGGTTTCACCGTGTTAGCCATGGTGGTCTTGATCTCCTGACCTTGTGATCCGCCTGCCTCACCCTCCCAAAGTGCTGGGATTATAGGTGTGACTGACTTCTTATACTAGCCAGCCCCCATTCAAGCTGCTCCTACCTGCACCTTCCAACCACTGTGCCCTCACTCTACCCTTTATCTGGGCTTTACTGTGGCTTCAGCTATGATTCACCCTTGAGTCTCTTATTGACCTTGTTTCTATCCCTTCCCTGCCTAACCACTTTGGAATATTTTCCCCTATTTCAGAAAGGCCACGTGTTGGGAGAAAGCGGTGTATCCTCTGATCCTCTTTCAGCAACTCAAAAGAATTAAGAGACAGAGTGGAATAGATTGCTACATAATTGATACGATTAATTTGTTTCAATGAGTGAAATGACAGTTGTGTCCCTGATGCCCTTGTTTCCATCAGCTCAGTGATCTGATCCTAGATCTGGTTTCACTTATAGGTCTAACTTAATACACACCATTTGAAAGTCCTCTCATTTTGTAAACACTGTGGCATTGTATTTTTGTGTCAAAAAGCTGACAATCCTTTGGTTTTTACAATTTGAGCCAGGATTTGGCCAAAACTAAAATTGATCAGTCATTTCCTAGGTAGATCAGTGTATTCAGACCCAAATAAGACCAAACAAAAACTACTTTAGGAGTATTGATTATTCTTAATAGAGTGGGGAAATAAGGAGGTAGCAGAGACCTGAGAATGAAATCAGGCTTTATCCAAAAGAATTGAGATCTTAATCAATAATTGTTTTATTTAAATGAACCACATGTAAGAACATCATATAGCAATACTGGAAAGTGTTATATATTATGGCACAAATAAGTAGAGGTTAAAACTATGATAATATTATTTTATGTCTCTGCATAGGAATGTTTTGGTCTCAAAAGATAACTATTCTTTAGAAATGCCTTGTTTTATCATGAATGGGATTTCTCAGCATTTTACCTGTGCATACAAGATTCCGCTAAATTCTTGCTGAGGGTTCTCTAGCCTTGAAAGGGAAAATCTGCTTCCCTTTTGGGGTGAAAAAGTAGTAGAGTTGTTGCAATTGATGTGCATATAGAATTTTATATCAATGCTCCACATTGGTTTCAATCAAATGGGAGAAACAATTCAGGACCTGGGGTATTGATGGGGTAGATGCATCAGTCCAGCCAGTTGAGGTTTCCCTTTCAATTCCAGAAGAGCCAAGTCATAAGTGGATAAGGACAACCAACCTGAAGTCTCAGATCAGCCTGCAAAATCCAACAAGTTCTTGCTAATGACAAAGATAATTAACAACTACGGAGCTCACTGATGCACAGCTGCTCAACTTTACAGGTCCTAATATTCTTTTCTTCTTTATAGATGACAAAAGCCAAGTGAATTTTCTAGAGGTACACAATAAGTCATTGGAAAAACCAGAAATTGAAACCCGGCTGGCTTCACACCAGAGCCGAAGTTCTTACCTGGATCCTATGAAATAACAACAACCTCATGAAAATAGCATACTCTGTGGGAAATTAAAGTCTTGTGGAAAGAACAGCCCAGGGTAGACTGGCTTTGTCCTAGAAGACTTGATGGGTTTGCACTGAATAGACATACTGACGTACAGATGGCATCAGAAATGAAGGATATGTTGAAATCAGAAGTGTGGAGTAGTATAAAGTGACTTACATGTCATTTAGATGTCAACATCATAAGATTGAGTGTTGATAGCTGCGATAGATGAAAAATAAAGTTGAAGAGGCAGAGCTGATTTCTGTGGAAATTTCAAGCCAGGCTAAGTTTAGACTTGGCTTATTAGGTATAAGGAGTCCAGTGATTGACTGTCAGCATGGGACATGCTTCAATAGTGGCGATTTAGGAAGATTCAGTGCCATGTTAACTAAGAGAGATGAAAAAAAGAAAGACCAGCCATGATGTACCATGGTTGTCTCCATGAGACTCAAGATGAGCATCTGGACTAGGATGGTGGCAGAGGGAATGAACAAAATGGGATGATCTCCTAAGATATTCCCAAGGGAGAAATGATAGAGCTTAACTGATGGATGTAAGGGTCACTTTAGAGTGAATATAAGATCAGTATTTAATTCAACGGAAGTTTGTCATGTAAAAATAATTCTGTGTTCTGGAACTTTTGAATAACTTCTTTAGCATGCATTTCGTGACTAAATCTTACCTGTTTCATAAGGTTTAATTTCCTTTTAGCTTATTTTCTGATTTTTTTTTGTAGAATAAACACTTTGTGAGTTGTTTAAAATAAACCTTATTGAGTATTATTTTATTTTTAATTAAGTATTTTGTTCAGTTCAGCTGTTGATTTTTTTTGTTAAGTCAAAACATTTGAATAATTTTTTTTTTTTAATTTTAACTTACAAATTCACTTTTGCCTTCACTATTTTGTGCTGGTTGTTTCTTCCTGAGTTTAAGGTATCTTAGTCTTACACTTTTATTTCTTTGTATCACACGCAATGCTTACCAAACTGCTGCGCACACAGAATATTTATTGTCATAGTGATTAATTTGCTTTTAAAAATAAAGCTTAATTTTTTCAAGTGTCAAGCATTGAAAAATATTAATATTTAATATTTTTTTAAATGATCTGGTTTTATTTACCTTTAGGAAGTAATTCCATGAGGACAGAGCTTGCATATGTGGTATTGCTTCACCCTTAAAATCTAACATAGTATCTGGCAAAAGTTCAAAATATATTCATTGAACAAATTAATGATCTATTTGCTTGAATAAATATTTTATTTTAAAAAATAATGATTCCAGAGCTCTGAATAGGTTAAGATTTCCTGGAAAAGCAGTAGTACACATTCTGCGTTTGTATTTTTCTTGTATAGGAAGAATATATTGTATATATGTGTTTGTGTGTTTGCATGTATATGTGTGAGAATGCATGTGATTTGATTCTTAATATGTCAGTAGAGAAATGCCTGTTTCTGAAGGCTGACCCCAGCTATCAAGGAAAGCAGGAGAGACGGTGGGTAGGTAATTTCTGAACAGATGGTGGCAGAGGCAGACCCATTAAAGAAGGGCCAGGGTCTATCACAGTTTCTGTGCTGAATACAGAAGCTGCCATCTAAAATAAAACATTTTGTTTCAAAACACCGACAATAGGAGGAAAACAATTAAAAAATAATTTAAGGCACTATTGTGTATGTATGTTATATTACAATAGGCGACTCAAAAAATCACAGACTAATACAAAAATAATTTATTATATAAAAATAGCTGATATAAAAAGTCTTTCAAAAATTGACCCATACACCTCATTTGATATACATTTGATCAGAGGAAACTAGCCACTATTACAGACACATTTTAAAAAAGATTTTAGAACTAGTTATTCCCTAGGGATGACATCTAATGCAGAGATGATTGTACTGACCCAATGGCCTTTACTTTCAGAAACCTGTACTGCTTCGTGATCAAGATGGTGTTTCCTAGGCTGAAATTTTCAACCTCATCTAGAGTCAGAAGTGATGTTGATATAAACCTATGACAATGTGTAATTTGGCTTCTGTTTCTATAATACTTTAAACTAAGTACTGGATAGGAAACTCAATTCCAACCAGGAAATAATAGGTTTTGTTTTTCAAGGACTTTTTTCCAGAAGAAAAAATCATCTATTTGTTTGTTTCAGGTAATGATGAACTAAAGGATGTACATGTACACACAAACATCACAGGCACACAGACACACATGTGTATAGCCAAATTTTGAGACCCCGCATTTTCATAATTTAACCAAAACTTGGGCAATTTCCTATTTTGTACCAAAAAATGATCTTGCAAAACCTCAATATCTGTGGTTCCCATAATCATTACCCAATGAGGCCTACAGAATTCTAAATATGCCTAAACCACAGCTGTTAAGTAAAACTTTTAGCAGAATGTTTTCTACAGTGCTTTTTCAGGAAACCATCCCAGCCACAAAATAATCCTCAGCATCAGATATTTAGCTTTCTTAAACCCGGATTGAAGATTGATGGTTATTCTAGGATGTTTTAAAATCACTCTATAATTGTAAATGGTTAATCAAATTCATTGCAGAATTCAAAGACTCACCCTTTGACTTAATGTACTGCTCTGGACTCAAGAATGCTCTAATCAGACAGCAGAGCATCTGTAATTGGCATTCTTGAGGCCAATGGCCATGGCAGCCACTTGAATAAATTTCAGGAGCATTAGCCTCTGAAAATATTCCTTGTTTTATTTTCAAATGCTGTCTTCCAAATTGGGCTCCAGAATTATTTTTTTCTTTTCCAGTTACAGAGTGAGTACAGCAATGCTCTTAATATTGGCCTCAAATATATTTTAAGCAAGCGGGCAGAAGAGTAATTCTCCATCAGAAGTGAACTCATGACCCTGTCAATTAAAAAAAAGTCACAGTGAATGTGTAAGATAAAGGCTGAGCCACAGCTTGCAGGCCGGCAGGAGAAGAGTGGGGAGCGGGGGAGAATTCAGATCAAGTTTGCTATTTTGTAGCATTTTGTATTACACAGTCTGAAATGTATGTCAGCTTTTGGATCTATTCATAGAGTCTAAAACTCCCCAGCCCTAGATGCATATTTGGGAGAGCCCAAAAATGTCTGCACCTCGATGACTCTTTTCAGATTATCTGAAACATATGGAGTGTTTCACAGCATCAGGCCACTCCATCACTGAGACACCCCTGGCCTCTTCTAACCCACTAATGCATTAGGTGGGACCTTGCTGTGTCTTTTGGCCACAACTTAATCATTTGGGATGGCACAGTCTGGGAAGAGCTATAAAGTACCCTGATTTGTCTTGCATTGAGGGACAACCTCCTGGACTCAGGACTGAACTGTGCATGCCTTGGGTAGTGGAGGGAAGATCTTACTGACCAGATGAGGCTGGCACTGGGCCTGCGGGGGTGTAGCACTGGGGCTGACCAGTCCAGGCTGAGAACAAAAGCAATAATCCAATTAGAGTTCCAAGCCCTTTCGATGAAGACACACTTAGGGAAATCTCAGGTGTCAAGTGGTAAATACTTTAGTTTTTTTTCAAAGATAAATTAAAAAATAAAAAGTCAAAAAGAAGTTTCACCAGTTGTGACATATTTAAATATCAACCTTTAAACTAAACAAAAACATTGAACACACACAAAAACCTCATGTAATTGTACCACTCACAAGATTATTATAAGATTTACAGCAAAAAGCTTGGTCCAGGTGAGTAATGGCCCAGTGGGCCACCTACATGCAGTGCAGGACATCCAGCCTGGAACCAGCCTTTATGAGTCCACAGGTCTCCACATTTCCTCAATCACATGGCACAAAAGATCACTGGGGCAGTCAGAGCAGGGGTTGAGGACGTCAGAATGGGGTGGGGCAGCGCCAGATTTTGAAATTTTTTGATTTTAATAAAAAGACTTCACAGTAAAAAGAAAACCAAATGAAACTCAGGAAGATATAGCTCTAGGTCAGAAATTTCAAATCTTTTTGTTTGAGATGGAGTCTCCCTCTGTTGCCCAGGCTGGGAATACAATGGCATGACCTCGGCTCACTGCAATCTTTGCCTCCCAGGTTCAAGCAATTCTCCTGCCTCAGCCTCCTGAGTAGCTGGATTACAGGCACCTGCCACCCTGCCCAGCTAATTTTTGTATTTTTAGTAGAGATGGGGTGTCACCATGTTGGCCAGGCTGGTCCTGAACTCCTGACCTCAGGTGATCCACCCACCTTAGTCTCCCAAAGTGCTGGGATTACAGGTGTGAGCCACTGCACTGCGCTTCAAATCTTTATAAAAGGATCCACAGCAACACAATTTACTAAATTATTAATTTATGAATATTTCCCTCACTGCATTTCCCTCTTCCATTCCCAGAAAGTGTCCAGCTTCTGTATTCCTTTAAAGGTGGAAGTAGTCGGTCCTGGGCAAGTGAAGTTCCAACACTAGAATGGGAATGTGTTTGGGGACCTACAGGGTGCCCTAGAATGCTGTTGGGTCCTCTGAGGGGAATTGCTGTGTGGTCCCCTTGGTTGGCTGGACCCAAGTACCTGTTCTCTCACTGCTGAAAGTGTCCTGTGCCTGAGGTGGTTCAGGATCCACGGAATGACCTAAGGGCTCACATCACCTTGTATGAAAAGCATATCAACAATGACCATGGGCACCATAGGCCACAGTCCTCTCTTGAAAGGTTTTGCTTTATAAGACCCCTAGAAACTTGTATGCTTCTAGAGGACAGAGGGCAGGGCAGAAAGGGAGAGCCAGTAATAACAGATACTGAATTACCCAGCAGCGAGATGGAATGGAGATGTAGAATCAGAATCACATTTAATTTTGAAAAAAATGAAGTCATGTGACATTTCTTACAGCTTCATGTAACAGGTGAAAATGTATAGTCACCATAAAGCCATACACATTTTCTTTAATGGAAACCTTATTTCCAGGTCCAACATGAAAACAGATCAAAGTTAAAACCTTTCAAACTGAAATGGGTTCTAAAGCCTGACGCCCTATCTCCTCGTTTCCCCAAACAGTACCCAAGAAGCTTCATGAAGGCCTTGGAGGTCCATAAAGGTCTGTGGAATTCCAGAGAGCACAGTTTGAAAACTGTTGTTCTACTTAGCATCCATTTGTGGGGAATTAATGATAGCCATAATAATAACATACTGCTCTATCGTTTAAAAAGCACTGTTAGGTGTGTTAGCTCACTTAGTATCTGCAATAACCTAAAATACAGGAAGTAGATATCCTAATTCTTAAGATGAAGCAACTTGCCCTAGGCACAGTACCAGTAAGTTTGGTGCCTACATTTGTTGATTTTTAATATGGAAAAATAAAACAAAATATGAAACTGACTGAGGACATATAATAAATACTTATATGCTCATCACTAGAACTGAATGATTAACATTTTGTCGTATTATCTGAGATGTAATTATTAAAGAAATAAAAAATTATAGATAAATAATGCTATGCTTTCCTCTCTTTCCTTTCCTTTTCTTTTCTGCAGAGGAATCAATAAAATTAATGTAATGTAATGTAATGCAATGTAATGTAATGGGCCAGGTACTTGTTTTATTTACAAATGATATATGGAATTGCTTGTAAACTTGCATTGTCACTCAACATTAAATCACTTTTACTAATATTTAATAGTACTCCATCACTCGATCACATTGTAATTAATTTATCCTTCCTCTTACCAATGGACATTTGGGTGGTTTATGACCCTACACTATTATAAGCACTGCTACAAAGATGATCATCGCCATAACGGAAATAGTGTCTATAGAGCAAACAATGTTATTACTTTGGTGCAAAAGTCATTGCAGTTTTTGTCATTAAAACAACGGCAAAAACCGCAATTATTTTTGGACCAAGCATAATCGTTTACAGGTTATCGATAATCAGTTTTATTAGATATTGCCACTTTGGTCTCCAAGTTACATCTCTACCAGCAGTGAATACAAGCTTTGATAAAACTACATTATCTCTGAAATTTGAATTGGCTAGTTTTAAAAATTTCACTGGGGTTAAATAGTAACACGTTGTTGTAAATAGAAACTCTCCATTACTAATGACATTGAACCTTAGTTTATGTTTATTGGCCATGTGGGTTTCTCATTCTCGGGACCGCCTATTTAAATTCTTTTGTAGATTTCTCAGTTGGTTGTCTTTTCCCTAGTGATTTCATTCATTCATTCTTTCACGAATTCATTTGTTCATTTATCTGTTCAATAATCTCTTGCTGAGGGTCTACCATATCCCAGGCCTACTTTTAGGAGCCTGTTGAGTCCCATACCTGGTAAACTTTAGTGCAGGAAGACAACAAGAAAGTAAGCAATAAGCATATATTGTAATATTAGACAGTGATAAGAACTAGCAGGAAATACAAATTGAAGGAAAGCAGAGAATAGTGAGAATGTGTGTGTTCACATACGAAAGAAGTGTCCAGGAATGGGTTTTCAAAGAGGTCACATTCTGATGGAAACCTAAATGAAGAGAGGGAAATCACTTCGGGAAGATTCAGAGGAAAAGTATTCCATAGTTAGGAAATGAGAGCAAATATCATGAGGAAGAAAGAACAATTCTGAGATATGAGGAACACTAACTAGTATAATGATTTTTTTCAACCATGTACTATGTCCTTTAACACTATTTGCTAATTTGTTTGAAGTTTATTTATTTGAATATGCATACATATTTTTCCTCGCTATTAAATTTTTCTTAAATTTTCTAATTTGTTACTCCTAACATAAATGCCAGGGTTCAAAGCGAGGGTTTCCAATGTAAAATTTCACATCCTTTTTGTTTTATCATGTTACCTCTCTTAAATAACAACGGAGAATGCAGACCAAATACGCAGAACATTATAATTAAAAGCAGAAGTTTATACAAAAACTCTTCAATGGGAAATTCTCTGATGAATTTTTGAGCCTCCTTTAAGACCTGTCTATTCTTTCATGCCATTCCACAGCCACTATAAACACTGGTGGCAGAATAATTCCAAACAAATTTCAGCTTCCAACAATGACCTCTTTTTGAAGAGTAAAGAGAGGCTGATATTTTCTCGTCCAAAGGAGCAAAAGGTTAGGCTCATTCATTTTCTTTTCTCTGTAACACCCTCTTGTTTTCTTCTTACACAAACAAAGCAAAAACATCTTCCGTCTTCCTTCAGAACTCCTATTTTTGTCAGGACTGTACAGCTAGCCAGTGTTCAACACTATCACATGATAGGTACTGGAAGCAATACTTTCCATGCATTAGCTCACTGTATTCTCATAACAATTTCAGGAGCGAGGTATTCATTGCCCTTTCCATATGTGGAACTCTGGTTGGGGAAGGTTAAACGACTTGCTCACAGTCATGCAATCTGTAAGTGGTACAGTCCAGATTTTCCAATCTCTAAGGTGTTTCTAATTTCAAAGGAGCTCCAACTTAGCATAAAGCAAAATAATCTAAGAAGCTCTTGAAAATGACTATGTTCTTCGTCACCGTGGGAAGCCCCAGGGACACACTTTTTGTCCCTAGAGATGTTGGAACTCTCCTTGGGCTCTGAATACCTGATACATGCACATTTTGCAGTTTGAAGCTCACTCGGTTCAAGTGAACACACCCCAGCCTTACTTTGTCATTGTCTCTTCCTCTTCCCCATTGTCTGCCTCCTACCCTCTCCACTCATTACTACTGGAAGAAGGGATCACCCTCTTATTCAACAAGGCCAAAGTGGGCCTAGCATGAATCTATCAACGCAGGTAGTGACCCTAACACTGGGCTCCAAAGGCTTTGGGAATATCCTCTGACTCTCGTGAATCCCAGAATCACACATTTCAGAGCTGGCAGTGACCTCAAGGAATGACCTCATCCAGACATCTGCCGTTGTCAGTTGTCAGACATTATCTCAATTTTGCTGATGAGGTAACTGGTACTCTGGGAGATTATGTGATCAACTCAAGGTTACATGCTAGGAAAGTAACTGTGAAGGCCTATATCCCTGTATAATAAGCTGCTTCTTTTATTACATGATTAGAGCCTTTCCTTGGGGTTTTGCGATGTTTAAAAAATATTTAAACTTCTGTAACTCAGTTGTAAACTAAGGAAAAAAATTAAGTAGTGACAGGATGAAGACAGAAACACCAAAAGTGAAGGGAGAGAGGTTCTAAAATTCATGTGCAGGGATGAAGAAGATCAATTTTGCTGACTTCCTGCCTTGTACAGAATAAAATATATTTTGCATTTCCAATTCCACTTTTCTGGAATTTTACAATGATAGAGGTAGAGAAAAGGGAAGGGGAGAGAGCAATACATTATGTACTACACATTTGTATCTCATTTAATTCCTCCTCACCCCAGAAACCTAAGAAATAGAAATTGGCTTCCAATCCTTTATCTACAGCCCTTGTGGTTCGATGCCTCCCAGATTCAGAATTGTGCAGATTTTAGAAAGGCAACAGAGTGCATGTATCATACATTTCAAAACATTCTCAACAGAACTGAAGAAGGATATTTCCCTGACCCCTTTGCAGGACTCGTGACAAGGGTGCCCCATTTACTCAGCCCATTGCTCTCAACTCCTCATGAGATGGAGTGTGCGAGCAAATGAAGCGGGAAGTGGAATACATGAGTGCTGAACCACCAGCTGGCCCATTCAGCACTGGCAGGGAGGATCTCCACTCACTCAGACCTGCCCTGCTCCACCCCTCGTGGGAGGGAGTGTGCAGATGAGTCGGTGCAGGAGCTGGGGGAGCGCTTTTGGGCGCCAGCAGGAGCAAACTTTGTGCCGGCCCTGTAGCAGTCTCTAATGGGGTGCCTGCGACTCTTGAACCCCCAGTGGGCGTGTTACTGTGCTCTTTTAGCTCTGCCATCTTCAGAAAGGTTAACTGTTAACAGCTCAGTGGGCCCTTTTGCATCTGCACTTGCTCCCAAGCTCTTGTCCAGCATCCAGCAAAAATGAGGTTGCATCAACAAATCAAAGGATGGTAAACGAGGGGAATTTTATTGCCAGTGAAAGTTGCTCTCAGTGGAAAGTGGAACTGAAAGGGAATGAGGGATATAGGTAATCTTCTCCTGAAGTCTGGCATTCTTTTCTGAAGTTAGGCTGCAAGCTGTCCCTCTGAAGTCAAGCTGCTTCTCTCCAATGTCCAGCCGTAGTTGTCCTGATGTCCAGATTCTTCTTCCTCTCTGCTGGCTGAGTCTGGGGTCTTTACAGGCACAGGATGGGGTAGGGCAGGGTCATGGGTGGTTTAGGAAAAGGCAACACTCTAGTGGGAAAACAGGGATATAAGTTCTCACTTTGGGTCATGGTCTCAGGCTTTTCAGCTTGAGGGTTTCACCAGGGACACTGCCCTTTTCTCCCTAGAATTTCTCTGCCTCCTGTCCCTATCAGTATCTAGGCTAGCATCCTGTAATCAAACATAGTTGTGTTTCTTCAGCCAAAAGTATGCATATTCTCATTAAATGGGATTAGATGAAGACTATAAATAGTCTCATATCAGTTCAAGTAAGTTCAGATCAGGTCAGGTTTTAACATCAAACAAGTTATAAAAAAAGATTCTGTTTTGAGAAATTTCTGGAATTTGCAACTGCAGATAAGGGACTGGGGATCTACATTAATATCCTGTATTCTTATCACATCACAAATGAAGAAATAAAGGCTTAGAGTTTAAGTAATTGCCTAAGTTCCCACAGTATCATCCCAGAAATGAGGCTGAAAACTACAACCTTCAATACCACCACTTTCCTCATTACCGCCTCCAGGGAGGGGACTTCTTCTCTCAAGAAGATGGTGGGTAAGCTCGTATAGGCAGGCTGACTCCTGTCTTTGGTATTTTTAATATCTTTCAGAGGAGCTTGCATGGGCATTACGTACATTGTACACAGTCTCAAGACCTATGAGTACACACATTCCATGATTTATAAATGAGCACGAAGATTGTTTGGAGATGTCATCGACGTAGGGTCAGGTTTCTTTGAACTCATAATTAAATGGTAGTCAGAAATCTTTCCAAGGAAGTATGACAAAGGAGATGCTGATCACAGATTTATACCTGCAGAAAGTAGAGCCTTCCATCTGCCAGCACTTGCCTTTCTCTGGGAGTATGAAGGAAGATGTGAGGGCAGTTCCTTATCTTTTGCCACAGGACATTGGCCCAAGAGTTATCTTTGGTAAAGGTACCAGCTGTGTGGCTCTTTATGATGATACATAACCTATGTAAATGTGATGCTTTTATTAATTTTGTAAGTACTGGTTAAACATTTTCTATATGTCAGTTATGGTCCTAGAACACACTGGGTATTTAAAAATAAGTAAGACTTATTTCCTGTCCTCATAACGCTCTTAAAAGAAAGAGACAATAGAAGGGATAAGGCACACAAAGACTTAATTATAATACAAAGAGGAGAATGAGCAATGTAAGAAGAAAACTATAAATAAAGTGCTATTGGGAACGAATGGTATGATCATCTAATGAGAAAGCTCAGGAAGGGCTGTGGAGGTGATTACTGAAGAAAGGGTAGGACTGGAGATGCGGGAGGTAGGAGGAAAGGTGTTCCTTGTAGAGGAGACATAACATACCAAGAACAGTTGGCATTCAGCCTTTTAAAAAATTATTATTCTTGATGAGGAGAGTGTCCTATATAGTGGTATATATTTATATCCCTAACTCTTCAAATTGTTTTCTTGAATTTTAATGAACTTTTAGATTTTTTAAAGGTTACACTTCAATGATTTTTAAATCATTAAAAAGTTGTACAATAGTCATTACAATCCAGATTTTGGACATTCCCATCACACAATAAAATTTCCTTGAGCCCATTTGTAATCAATTCCAGCTTCAAATCCTTAGCCCCAGGCCATCACTCATCTATTGACTGTTCAGAAAAGTCAGTCTATTGACTTTTCTATTGACTCATTGATTGCCTTTTCAGAAAAGAAGAAATACATGAAATACATGAGATTACACACTATGTAGTCTTTTACATCTGGTATCTTTCACATAGAATGTATTTTTCAGGTTCGTTCGGTTTGTAGCATGTATCAGTAGTTCATTTTGCTGCTGAAAGTAATCCATCGACTGGATATACCATCTTGTGTTTATGTATTTGTCAATTGATGGACATTTGGGTAGTTTCCAAACTTTGGCTATTGTGAATAAAACTATGGATATTCTCAAACAAGTTGTTTTTTGGATATATGTTTTAATATTTCTCTTAGGTAGATTACCAAATTTACTAAGATTGCTGGGTTTTATGGAAACTTTATATTTAAGTTTTTAAGAAACTAAAAAATTGTTTCTAAAGTAGCTGTACCATTTTACGTTTCTACCAGCAAGGGATGAAGTTTCTAGTTTCCAACTGTTGGTATCATCTGTCTTTTTTTACTACAGTCATTCTAGCATGTATCTCTTTGTGATTTTAATTTGCATCTCCCTAATAACTAATGATAGCATATTGTCATGTGTTTATGGCCATATGGATGTCTTTTTTGGTATGATGTCTATTCAGTTCTTACCAGATACATGACTTGCAAATGTATTTTTCTCAGTTTCTGTCTTGTCTTTCTTAAAGCTATTGTTTGAAATGCAAAAGTTATCTATTTTAATAAATCCTATTTGTCAAGCTTTTTGTGGCTTTTAATGTTGAATATAAAACTCATTGATTAACCAAGCTTATGAAGATTTTCTCATAAGTTTTCTCCTAGAATTTTTATAGTCTAAGTTCCTATATTTTAGGTCTATAATGCATTTGAAAATTATTTTTTAGCATAGTTGATATAAGGATCTACAATTTATTTTATTTTTTTTTTTGCAAGTGGATATCTAATTGATCAAGCATTACTTGTTGAAAAGGCTATGCCTTCTCTGTTAAATTACTTTTCTGCTGTTGTTGAAAATCAGTTGCCCATATATATGTGGGTATAGTCCTTGACTATCTACTTTGCTTCATTGATTGAATTATCTGTTTTTATGACTATATCACACTATCTTGATTACTGTAGCTTCATATTAATAATATATCTTCAAGTCAGGTAGTATTAGTCCTCCACTTTTGTTCTTTTTTAAATGTTGTGTTGTCTATTGTAGGTCCTTTGAATTATATACTAAGTTATTCAATTTCTATTGAAAAAGCCTGTTTGGATAACGATAGAGATATGTACCTTAACTTAGCACCATACACTTTAGAAAAATACTAACTTAGATTTGGTAAAACATGAGAACTTTGCTCCAATATATTTTCCTCTCTTGTGCACTTTTGTCATTATATATTGCATCTTAAAGCCCAACAGTGTCTTAATTATTAATAAAATCGTACATAATTTTTAAAAATTAATAAAAAATTGAAAAACACATTTATAGAATTATTTATATTTACCTATATTTAACATAGCCTGTATTCTTCAGTTTTTTCTTAGGATTTGTGTTGCTCTTTGTTATCCTTTCCTTTCAGCTTGAATGACTTCCTTTAATATTTGTTAGAAGGAATATCTGATAGCAACAAATTATTTCAGTCTTTGTTTATCTAGAAATGTCTTTATTTCACCTTCATTTTTGAAGAACTGTTTCGCTGGATACAGAAGATTTGGTTGACAAGATTTTTTTTCCTCTCAATTGAAGTTGTCATTCCACTGATTTTTAAACTCCACTGTTTATGACAATAAGTCAGCTGTTAATTATTACCCTGTATGTGATGGATCATTTTTCTTTTGCTACTTTCAAGATTTTCTCCCTTTCTTTGGCCATAAACAGCCTGGAATGTGTCCAGATGTGAATCTCCAGAGTATTTCTGTATGAGATTCATTGATCTTGGATCTGTAGGCTAATAATTTTTAAATTAAATTTGGGAAGTTTTAAATCATTATTTCCTCATTTTTTTTTTTTTTCTGTTTTGTATTAGTTTCCTGAGCCTCCTTAATAACATGCTAGAAACTGGTTGACTTAAGCAGAAATTTATTATCTTACAGTTCTGGAAGACAGAAATCGGAAAGCAGGTGTTGGCAAGGTTGTTTCATTATGAGGGTTGTGGGAAGAATCTGCTCCATGCCTCTTCCCTGGCTTCTGTTAGACTGAGGCAATCTTTGCTTCTCTGCATCATCACACAATCTTTTTTCTACATAGGTTCTTCTATGTCCAAAGTTCCCCCTTTCGTAAGGACACCAGTAATACTGGACTAGGGCCCACAGAGATAATGACTTCATCTTGACCATATTAGTCACATTTAAAGGTTCTGGGAATTAAGACTTTAATATCTTTTTGGAGAACACAATTTAACCCATAATATTCCCCCTTTACTCTTTTTTCTCCTCTAAAAATTCCAGTTGCATGTGATGATATGCTTGATGTTGTTCCACAGGTTTCTGAAGTTCTGTTCATTTTTCTTTAAACAATGTTTTTCTCTGTTCTTCAGACTGGATAATCTCTATTCTCAACTTCATACTTTTCTTTTTCCATCTCAAATCTGCTCTTGAGCGCTTTATTTTTTTTACTTCTGATATTGTACTTTTCAACTCCAGAATTCTCTTTTGTTTTTTAAAAATAATTTCTCTCCCTTCATTGAAATTCTCTGTTCATTGAGTTGTTGTCATTATGTTTTCCTTTTGTTCTTTAAACAGATTTATTTAGTTTATGGAACTTATTAATAAAAGCTGCTTTGAAGTCTTTTCTGCTAAATCCAGCATCAGTTTTTATTTACTGCATTTTTTTCTCTCTGAATACTGGTCTTTCCTGTTTCTTTACAGGCTTTGTAACTTTTGGTTGAATACACTTTAGATAATATATTTTAGCAACTCTGGGTTCTGATTTCTCCTCCTCTGAAGATTATTTTTGTTTTTATTTGTTTGTTTAGTAATTTACATAGACTGTATCTGTGAAGTCTGCCTCCACTGTAAATTATAGCTGCTGATGTTCCTACTAGTATTATCATTTATTTTGTTTTATTTTTAGTCTAACTTCCTAGGGATCATCCCTGTGTCTGTGTAACTTTGACTTCAGCCCAAGATTGGTCAGAAGTTGTGTTCAAACACCTTCAGCCAGTAAGGCTTCCATTTTCTGGGTGTTAGCTAGGAATGACATTCAAATTTTAGGCCATTCTCATTTGTCCTATCTTTTGCTTCCTTCCAGTCCGTCTTCTATTGCCTCTGAGAATGTGTCCATGCGCCATTGACCTGGCATTTTTGGGTGGCTTGAGCCTTCCCCAGTCTTTCCTGCATATCCACACAGCCTCCAGTCAATTCGGAATATGGGAAATATTTATCAGTCCCCCTAATCCTATCTCACCTCCCAGAACTCTCTGTTAAATCTCTGACTCCAATCCATTGACTGTCTCAAACAGAACTGCAACATCAGTGGGGCCCCTAGATCTCCCTATTAGCTTCTACGAAGCTTTAACTGTCACTGCTCCATTATGTATAATTCTCCAGCGTGGGTAGCAGGACTGTTTGTTTTCATGAGCTAAGAAAACTGAGAGGGAGATGGAAGCAGCCACTGGCATGAAAACCACAAACTTACATTCTTCTGACCTGAAGCTCAGTATTTTTCATGAATAGATGCTTCTTAATTTGTTGTCTGTCCTTGGTTAATTTTGAGAGTATTAAGTAACTGTTTTTCATGATTTTGTTCAGTTTTATAGTTGCTTTTTGGGGAGAGAATTTGTTTGCCTCCCCATTCTGTCATGCTTGAAGAGAGACACTTTAAGACTTTTTTCAATGGTTGTGTCCTTTATTTCCTCAGCATTGGCCATTGACTCTTTGCTGTATCTTTACAATGATATCTTTCCAGATGCCTTTGGTTCTAGCAGCTTGGGAGATACACTCGACAAAAAAAATGGATCGAATCTTCATTTCTAATCTCTTAATCTATCCATTCAAAATCATAAGCTTACTCATGCTTTCATGAGTTTTCTCATCTATTAGCACTTTCTAGAATGTTGTATCTTTTCCCTTTCAAATCCATCGCTGCTCCAAGACTCTGCTCAAAATCAGTGTCCTTTATAATGTTGTTCCTAATTACTCCAACTCACTCCACTTCCCTTCTCTGTGACATTTTGGCTTTAATTTTTGCCATTATTTTTGGAAATTACACTGATTCTATCTTATACTCTTCTCCTAACTATTCTTTTTATGCACTATTATTTTTAATATCCCCAGGGAAATCACATTTATTGAAGGCAGAAGCAAAGCTATTATTATTTTCCATGTCTCATAGATTTTACTGAAATCCTAGCTATATCTAGTGCACAATTTAGAGTTAATAGACTGAAATGAATATGATAAGAGTAAACGGTTCCCTGATTGATAATCATGCCCTATACTTTTAGGACAATTAGCATCATAAAAACATGTTTTACATTCCTCTTCACCCTGTGCAAGTCTCTGCTTGCCTAATTCACCCTATCAAATTCTGGAAAAAATGCCTCCTTCATGAAGCCCTTCATGATTCTCTCCTTTCTGAACTTGCAATGTATCCTACATTTTGTCTGTGGTTATTTGGCACTTTCTGTCCTGAATCACTGCTCTTTACGTATATGACTTTTGCTGTTCAATATGAGCATCAGCTTCAGACAAGGATTTATCTCTATAATTTATCTCATTGGCAGAATACCTTGGTATACAATTGACATAGTTATTATATACTAAATAAATGAATGAGTGAATTCACAATTCACTTGGTTCTATCAATTTCACTCAGTTTGTAGAATATAATAATAGAACATAGAGAGTATGTCCTATGAAGTCAGAGGAGGTTAGTGCTGTAAAAGAAATTACAGATGATCTAGCACGGTTGTTCCTTTTCATATGGGATCATTGAGGTCTAGTGAAGTGAAACGATGTGTCCAGTAATGAGTACCAGAGGTCTACGGATGGCCGGTGAGACTGCTTTGCACGGTTTTGATCATTCTTCCAAACTCAAGGATGCAGAGTAAAACTGGCATTGCACATTCCAAGACACTATAGGCTTCATCAGAATTGTAGGTTTCATTTAGTGCGTCTCTTCATGACAAGGAATTCATATTCAAATCCTTTTGCCACCAACAGTACAGCTGACCTTGCATTCACTGTAGGGTAACAAATTAACAGGCCCGTTCTAACAGCAGAGTTACCAGACCTAACAACCAGCTCTTTCCCTTTGATGAAAAGATGTTAATAGACTCCAATGTATTGACTGGCCTTTAACAAGGAAGTAAATTCAAAACTAACAAGAAAATGTAAACCTGATGTGATTTCCCTAACCAAAACACAGCAAATACACTCTCTGTGAAGTGTACAGCTACTAAACTTTAACGACAATATCAGTTCTGCTTGATGAGGGGAGTAGTAAGCCCTTGGTTCATCTATTATAAAGATTGGAATTCAGGCTGATTTCTCTGCATTTGGCAGGTGGCTGAGCACTAGCGAGCTCATGCAGGCCACTCTAGCTGTATTTAATGAAGGTGGCACCCAAGACATCAACTTCAAGAAAAAAGTTTATCTATGCATTTAGTTCATACTGAGCATTGTGTTTGTGAAGGTGTTGATGTTTAACAGCATGTTAACCTCAAATTAAATAAATAGTAAAATCACAACTGTAGGTTCTCCAAGTGTAGGGAGCTAACTGTGAAGTCTGTGTTTTCATTTTAATCAGGTGAGAGAACTCTGCAAAAGTGCAGTGATAGAGTGCCTGCTATGTGATGGGCACCCCTTTACTTTTTAACCCCTTTTACTTAAACCCCTTTTACATGCACCATCCCTAAGGATACTTTTGACACACAGAACTAAATGAGAAAAGTTATGCAAAGCCCCTTTTCCCTCACTGCTCTTTCCTGCTGTGGAGTCTCCCTTCCCAACAGAACGAGCCCTAGGGAACCATCACAGGGCTGGGGCTGTGTGCTTTACTCCTGTCATTTTCCATGAAGTGACTGTTGAGTTTCCCCTAGGACTTCTTTCCCTTTCCCCATTCTGCTCCTCTGCACCACACTGGCCCCTCCTATAGTCTCTGAGGGTACTATAAGTAATGATAACTGCTTTTACTTCTTGACACTGTATGACAAGTCAGGTTCTCTATCAGATGCTCTACATGTCTCTTTTAATCATGACAAGTCATTTAAGGTAGGCATTGTTATGTACATTTTAGTGATGAGGTACTCAAGACCGAAAAAGATGAACTGGCATGTTCAGAATCACACAGCAGTAAGAGAGAAAGACAAGTTTTGGACACATGACAGCCTTTGCACTGACACCCTGCTTTAATACTTTCAAACTTGATTTTGACTTGGGTACACGAAGACACCATCTCCAGTTACTGCTCTCCATCATCTTTGTCCAATTCTGTGAGAAAAGGAGCACACAGCCCCAGCCCTGTGATGGTTCCCTAGGGCTCATTCTGTTGGGAGGGGAGCAGGAAAAGGCAGGGAGGGAAAAGGGACTTGGCATAATTTTTCTCATTTAGTTCCGTGTCTCCAAAGTATCTTTAGGGATGTCACACGCTTCTGTAGCATGACCCACAGACAATAACAAAAATACTAGGACAACAAAAACCAAAAAGAGATAAAAATACTAGGAAGGCCAAGAAAGATTTTTTTCTTACAGTATTATATGCACAATGCCCAGCATAGTACCTCATATGTAACAGGTAATCAACATAAACAAATTCGACATTTTGATAGGCAAGTGTTCTCACAAAAATTTATTTCTTGGTCTATTTCATATGATAATCCTTGTCTATTCATCAAACACAGTTATAATGTTAAGTGGAAAAAGCAGAGAACAAAATTTTATCCATGCTATTACAGCTAGAAAAATTATGGGTGCATACGGGGAATCGGAAAAGAGTACAAAAATGGAGGCAACAATTTGTTGGTGTGGTGGGATTGCGGGATAATTTTCTTCTTCCATTTTGATTCCTGTTAAAGATATTATGGTGTTGTTTATGCGATAAATAATCTTTTTAACTATAACAGTGTATACCAATTAAAAAGAAAACATGTAAAGGTATGTGCCAAAACCAGCCGGAAACATAAATGTAGCATTTCCATTTCTGCTGGAATTCTGGCTTCTAATAAGGTCTTTACTCTCACTGTCACAAAGTGCAGTCAATCCCCAAGCAACTGTGTTAAAGGAGAGAAGCACTGATGAGGGTCATCTTAACACAGGGATGATGAGTGGCCCTGGGGATCCCCCCAGCTATTCCATGGGAAGATTTTCTGTTTTATGCATGCCTGATAGGTACAGTTCTGTGGATTATTTCTGAATAATTTATTCTGACTATCATGAAAGTATCTATATTTTGGCTTCCCTAAGAGAATTTGACCCAATTTGTGCTCATCACCTATTACATCATGCCATTTGAAAGCCATTAGTTTAGAGTAGACTTTGCAGTGCTATTAATCATTATCAAAGTATGGTCTCCTAAGTAGAAACTGTGGGGGGCTTATTAGAAATGCAAATACTAGGGTTCCTTAGACTTTCTGAATCAGAAACTCTGTGGCTGGCCTCAGCAATCTGTGTTGTAGGAGACTCCCCACCACCACATGATTTTGAAGTTCAGTAAATTTAGTAATTTGGACTAAATATATCCACATAATGTTCCCACCCTATTTTTTCAGGAATGATCACGTAGTTCATATTATTTGCTTACTATTTCAGGTTAAAACAAGAAGTTATTAAAAAATGCAATGTGTTGTATGGAAGGGGTAGTGTTTTAAGATATTATGTGCCATTAATATATTAGATTGAATTAATTTGTCCATTTTCATGGCATGAATGAGTTATCTTTAGGGCCTGGGAATTGAGAATTTAACAACAGGTAACTGTCAGGCCTCTGAGCCCAAGCCAAGCCATCGAATCCCCTGTGACTTGCACGTATATGCTCAGATGGCCTGAAGTAACTGAAGAATCACAAAAGAAGTGAAAATGCCCCGCCTTAACTGATGACATTCTACCACAAAAGAAGTGAAAATGACCCGTCCTTGCCTTAAGTGATGACATTACCTTGTGAAGTCCTTTTCCTGGCTCATCCTGGCTCAAAAAGCTCCCCCACTGAGCACCTTGTGACTCCCACGCCTTGTCCACCAGAGAACAACCCCCCTTTGACTGTAATTTTCCTTTACCTACCCAAATCCTATAAAACAGCCCCCGGCCCCTCCCTTACCTCCCTTAGCTGACTCTCTTTTCGGACTCAGTCCGCCTGCACCCAGGTGATTAAAAAGCTTTATTGCTCACAAAAGCCTGTTTGGTGGTCTCTTCACAGGGATGCGCATGACAATAACCATTATGAGAAGAAGAACCATGACTGTGGGGAGGCAGAGGCCATCACAGAGGTTTCCCGGGTTGGGAGAGAGCAGCATTAGGACATTCTTGAAAGGGGTACATCTGGGCTCTGCAAAATATCTTACCTCCCTTAGACTACCCGAGCCAGCATTCTGTTCATTAGAACCTGTTCAACATCCTCCTGGGGAAGAGGATCAAGTCTACCTTTACTAGTTGTATGCATACGATTGGTATATCCATTCTCTGAATATATTAGGGATTTGCATTTAAAGTGGGCCTGCTTCGAAGCCTCAATTGTTGTCCAGAAAAAGCACTGCCTACTTATGGCATGCGAAGATATTTTCAATCAGAGCGAAAATCATGTGCAGCTCAAGTCTTGTCTTCCTGTATAATTATAAATCATTTATCCTAGATTGAGCCCTGCTGAGCACAGTTTCATCCTGGGATCACCATAATCCCCCTGAGAACACAGACCACCTTGCTTTAGCACTTCCCCACGGAGGGCTTATTAGAGAAAATACACAGAAGCTACACGACCAAAACAGAACCTTACCTGAGATGTATCACAGATGTCACCTACAGCAGTGACACATGACAGAGGACTAAAGGGTCTGTGTGCCCTCCATGTAACATCATTGTTCATTATCTGTGTGTAACTGTAGATTTGGCTTCACAGTTCCACGTCTTGCTTAAAAATGAGCAGCAGGATGACAAAATGGAGAAAAACATAAAGGTGCTCTCTTGGGAAAGGAAAACTGAATGCCGAAGTAACTTATTAACACATTTTCCCATCTATGGAAGGCCAGGATCATCCGTGCTGTGACAAAGTTTGTTTTCTTCCATGGCTACATCACTGACCCCTGCAAAGAGTGTCTCCTCTTTCAAAGTGCCCACCGTTGGGTCTGTAGCACTGTGCTTGTGAACTCCACTCATTCACTTAGAACTTGAGTTCACGCCTTGTTCCCCGTCTTCTCCAGGCTAAGCAGCTACCATCTTCTGACTCTTGTCTCTTGACTGTGAAGGGCAGCTGGAGAACATAATGGCTATGAACATGGACTCTGGAATGTAGAGAGGCTATGAATAGAGGACTCTACACTAGAGCATCTGAGTTCAAATCCTGGCCATACCACACAGAGGCTGTGTGACCTTGAGCAAGTAATCCTATCTTCCTGTTGGTCAACTTTCTTATTAGAGAGTTTGGTGACATTTATAGCTTTTTCAACATGGAGTGCTCAGAGAGGGTGAAATGAGATAATGCCTAGATCCCCTGGTACAAAGTATGCGCTTCAACAAAGTTGGTTTCCTTTCCCATGCCTTTCTATACCTTGTCTCATCCTCATCTTTTTTCTCTGGTCACACTCTGGCTGTCGTCCTTCTAAAATGAGTTGCTAAGAGCAGACTGCACCTGCAATGCATTGCTCTTGGGATAGTTTTCCCCTTTATTCTTGAAATCTTGTATTTCTCTGAAAACATACACATTTTTAAATGCGACCCACTTTTTATAGCAGAGTTTGGGAAAGTCCCTCATATGTAATGCATTAGTTTACAGACACTTTTTTTTTTTTTTTTTTTTTTTTTTGCCTTCTTATCAAACAACACTGAAATGCCCTGCCTAAGACAGGACAAATGTAGGAGAAAAAAATGCTTTGTATTGACATACATCTGAATACAGCCTGGTTCGCATCTTCAAACAAAACCTCAACTTCATTTCTAATCATGATTTTAAAGTCTTTTTAGCCCCTTGGTGTGCTCTCTTTCAAGTCTAAAACTCACTGCTACAATACATCTGTAGCTTTAAACATGCTCTTTCAGGCAGGAAATGTGAACTATTAGCAGGACTGTAATATGCCAGCCAAAAGGAACAGGGTGATAAGGTGATAGGCTGATAGGCATGGGTGTGGGCAAAAGGTGTTTTATGCAATTCCGCTGGGACATCGTCACTTTAGAAAACAATTTTACAGTCATATAGTTAAATTAACTGGTAGTTAGAGGCAATTATGGGATAAAGTAAAAATATTTATGTTCTTTAGAGCTCCAAAACTGTCATTTAAAGTGTGACAATTTTTTAAAGGAATTTCACCTGTAACTTTTGAAAGATTTTATGACTAAGGACATAAAATTGAAACAGGTTGGCTGGGCACGGTGGCTCATGCCTATAATCCCAGCACTTTGGGAGGTCGAGGCAGGTGGATCACCTGAGGTTGGGAGTATGAGACCAGCCTGGCCAACATACTGAAATCCTGTATCTACTAAAAATATAAAAATTAGCCGGGTGTGGTGGTAGGCTGGGTAATCCCAGCTTCTCAGGAGGCTGAGGCAGGAGAATCGCTTGAACCCATGAGGCAGAGGTTGCAGTTAGCCAAGATCGAGCTACTATACTCCAGCCTGAGTGACAGAGCAAGGCTCCGTCTCAAATCTATATCTATATCTATATATCTATATCTACATCTATATCTATATCTACATCTATATCTGTAGCTATATAGATATATATAGAAACAGGTTGTCACTGTGAAATAAAATCAAACCTATCTTCTACTTGTGATTTTGTGCTGATGAAATGTCTCACAGTCATAGTTCTCATGCTCAAAATCTTTACTTTCTAAACAATTGCATTTTGAAACGTAAGATTTAAAAATGTCACTGCTCCCCGAGAAACCTAAAATATGTGCATGTGCACAGGCAGACACACATACATACACTTCTTGGTGCCTTACCATATATATATATATATATATATATATATATATATACACACATATATATATATACACATATATATACATATATATGTATATATATACACACATATATATACATATATATACATATATATATACACACACATACACACACACACATATATATACGCACACACACACATATTGCCATTTTCTTGATAAGAATAAGCTCATACTTTCTTTCCTTTTTATTGCTAAAAAGTACATTGAGAGCCATAAACCATAGACAAGGAAAGAAATCACCTACTACCATAACTTCTACACAGCTATTTTACTACTATTCATTGTCATTTTTGTCTCTGCCCATGTACAACACATTTCACACAATTGCAACCATAGTGCATATATAATTTTGTGGTATTCCTCAGTATTTTATATTGCACATTTTTAGTATTGCTACATAGTCTTTAGAAGCACCAGTTTAACAGGTTGCAAAATATTCTTTGGAATGTCTGCGCCATAGTTCATCACGCTATTCTTCTACTATTGGGCACTTAGATGGTTCCCAGTATTTCACCATTGTATATAGTGCTGTGATGAACATATGCTTACGACTGTCTTTTTTTGTTTCTGTTTTTTAGTCTGTTTCCTTGGGCTGGAGTCCCACAAGCCCACAAGTGGGATTACCAGGTCAAAATTCATGCACTTTTAATTTGGTAGCTCTTGATACCTAAGGTTAAATTCCTTTTCAAAGTGTTTTATCAATTTGTACAACCTCTAGCAATATATAAGTTCATCCATACCTCTGTGTATTTCAATTTCATAGCAACATGTTTATTTGTATGGTTTCAGTGAAATTATACATAATTCTAAAGCATTTACTATGGCTTGGAATCTCTGGCCCTGGTTGAAGTCCTTTTAATCATGTGGCTTTAATGGATGTTAATACCACAACATTCAAATGCAGATGTATAAGGGGACACACACACACATGCACACACACGCACATATGCACACACGCACGCACACAGTCCCAGATGTTAGACTTCGATGGAGGTGAGGGCTAGGGATATCAGTCAAGTATTTGCCCTTGTGTATTGGAAGCACTGAGATATGAAGGAAAATGAAACGTAGTATGTGAGGCTCAGCCTCCTCTTCCTCACTTCATTCTCCCCTCTTCTTTTAACCAGCTCACTGCCTCCATCCTAGGCCTCAGGTCCTGCAGAGGTTGTATTCTCTTTTATTCATGGCATAACACCAGTCTTTGTGTATTACCACTGGTCCACCTGGCCTTTTGTCATAGTCCAATTGCCTCTAAGGTCACAGTGAAAAAGTGTATATTCAGTCCATCCCTTCAACCAACTCTGCAACCTGCCCCCAACCAAATGGAGCAGGCCCCTGAATTGAGGAATAACTCAGGAGATAAGTGCGCTCCCAGCTGGCCAAGCACTGTACAAACTCTCTGAATATCCACCAACACAGATCATGAGTTGTGGTCATCTAATCACGAGAGAAGGGATCAGAGCCAGCAACTCATCTTATATAGGTCATTCAGGAGTCCAAGACAGAAATAAGTTTGAATCAATGCAATCCACAGATGTCAGGTGCAAAGCTTATCAATATCCTGAGTTGTCTTAGCTCTCATTAAAAATAATCGCTTTAACCTTTCGTGTATAATAGGTCTAGTCTAATTTTTATTATGATGTTATGGGGAATTTATGTCTATTTTATGGCAAATGTGCACTTTTGAAAATGGTAATTCCATATTTACTTTTACATTTTCTTTCACATCGAATTTTGCCCCAATTTTGGGATGTTTCTGCTTGGGACAGTAATCGCAAGTTGTCAGCTCCTTGAGGTTTATAAGACACTGGTTTCTCAGCCATGGGAGAATGACTGAGACAATAATACAGGCAGCATGTACCTCTTGAAAAATTCTTGCAAATGAGCTCTGAGGAATACTTGAGCTTGGGAAAAGGAACTGCTATGACAGTTGATGAGTATGATGCTCACCTGTCCATCACTGCATAGAACTGAGTTCACATGGATGGATCAGTAGATGGGGAAAAGAAGCTTAGACAGCATGGTGGGATCAGCCATAGAGACAAATAAAATCACAGAGGTTTTCTTGACAACACACTCAGATTCCTTGCCTGTAGTTTAGTTCTCACATTAGGGAATACATATTGTATCCAATAAAAAGGCATTGTCCTATCAATATCTATACATAAAATTAACTGAGAGCAGAAGCAAATATGAAAGAAATAAATGTGGGCAAGATAAAGTACCTCTTTCTCCCCTCCTCCTTGTTAATTCTGTCTCTACACCTCTCCTGTGGTATTAGAGAAATATCTGAGTTTTGTTTTATTTCATACCATTAACATTGAAAAACGGTCCCAGAGAAGATGCTTGGTTATTCTTGCCCTGCATCAAAACCAAACAAGCTTCAACTTGGAAGTAAAGGAAACCCTAACTCTAAAATTCATTTTTTCAATCACTTTTGCTCACTTTTTCAATTTTAGCTTCCCATAATAAAATAAAACTAAAACCTCTTGAAAGGTTATAAAGCACCATACCATAGCAACATGTTCTCCAGTCTCTCAAAAAGGACAATACTTGGGACAATACACCTTTCTACTCTCTCTTTAATGAGAATTTAGATCTTCCATGGAGCACTTTTCAGGTGAAAAAAGGGAACACTGGGTGGGGTATCCAACTTCCAGTGACCTTTGTCACTATCGCCTGTGCAACGTTAGGCAAGTATTGCGACTTTAATCAAAGGAGTGATGTTCTCAAGGGTGAAGGATAATTGCTTAGGGCTGTAGTGAAAAAAGATCCATTTTTCACACTTATAGAACCCCTTTAATTTTCTTAAAGGAACTCAGAAAGAGGAAGGTTTATACAAATCAGTACCTTAAGTGTTTATAATGATTTTCATTTCAATAACTTTAAAGCCAGTTTGCTAGTTATTAGTGGTTAGTAGACCTAGATGTTTATGATGTTTGGTAGCATACAAATGAATTTATTCCCTAGTTCAAAAAAAACCCATGGCGAAAATGTGTTAGTATTCTAGATTTCTACAAATCCTATTTAAAGCATTTCTTCCATTTAATATAAGATGGTATTAAGTGATTTCCCCCAATAATACTGCCATTATATGGAATAGCACTGTAGTCACCACAGGCTCACTATACAGGGGCTTCATGCTCTGAGAGCAGTTTCACAGGAAATAAACAGACTGTGCTGGGGAAAGAAAAGTTTCGTCAAGGCTATCGTGAGGAACTTCAGCCCTCCCACAGCCACTCTGTAGAGCAGACGGGCTTCTGGGACCCTCAGGGTCACATTTTCACTTCTAACTTTGTTGCAAGAAGGTGAAGAAGCTTCCCTTCATGCACCCTGCTGGCACAGTTTCCTGTTTCCTCTAAGCAGGGAAGGCTGGGGTCGGGGCCTCCACTCCCATTCCCAGATTGACTGCAGGCTTTCTCGCTATCTGTTTTCTTGTCAGGTGCTGTGAGAGAGAAGTCCTTGGTTGGCTCCACTGGGGCCAGAGAATCCCCTGTAATACACATAGCAAAGTGATAAAGGTCATTTTCAGCTCCTAGGGCTGCATGAATTGATTCAGGTAAAAGTGTAATGGTCTTCAGCAACATGTCCTTATAACTCATGAGGTGGCTTAAAAAGCTTGGGTGCCTCGCTTCATTATCTACACTTGTTGCTATTAATAATATTGATAATATCCTTTGCCCACTTTTTGATGGGGTTGTTTTTTTCTTGTAAATTTGTTTGAGTTCTTTGTAGGTTCCAGATATTAGCCCTTTGTCAGATGAGTAGATTGCAAAAATTTTCTCCCATTCTGTAGGTTGCCTGTTCACTCTGATGGTCGTTTCTTTTGCTGTGCAGAAGCTCTTTAGTTTAATTAGATCCCATTTGTCAATTTTGGCTTTTGCTGCCGTTGCTTTTGGTGTTTTAGACATGAAGTCCTTGCCCATGCCTATGTCCTGAATGGTACTACCTAGGTATTCTTCTAGGGTTTTTATGGTATTAGGTCTAACATTTAAGTCTCTAATCCATCTTGAATTAATTTTCATATAAGGAGTAAGGAAAGGATCCAGTTTCAGCTTTCTACTTATGGCTAGCCAATTTTCCCAGCACCATTTATTAAATAGGGAATGCTTTCCCCATTTGTTTTTGTCAGGTTTGTCAAAGATCAGATGGCTGTAGATGTGTGGTATTATTTCTGAGGACTCTGTTCTGTTCCATTGGTCTATATCTCTGTTTTGGTACCAGTACCATGCTGTTTTGGTTACTGTAGCCTTGTAGTATAGTTTGAAGACATCTCTCAAAAGAAGACATTCATACAGCCAACAGACACATGAAAAAATGCTCATCATCACTCACCATCAGAGAAATGCAAATCAAAACCACAATGAGATACCATCTCACACCAGTTAGAATGGCAATCATTCAAAAGTCAGGAAACAACAGGTGCTGGAGAGGATGTGGGGAAATAGGAACACTTTTACACTGTTGGTGGGATTGTAAACTAGTTCAACCATTATGGAAAACAGTATGGCAATTCCTCAAGGATCTAGAACTAGATGTACCATATGACCCAGCCATCCCACTACTGGGTATATACCCAAAGGATTATAAATCATGCTGCTATAAAGACACATGCACACGTATGTTTATTGCGGCACTATTCCCAATAGCAAAGACTTGGAATCAACCCAAATGTCCATCTGTGACAGACTGGATTAAGAAAATGTGGCACATATACACCATGGAATACTATGCAGCCATAAAAAAGGATGAGTTTGTGTCCTCTGTAGGGACATGGATGCAGCTGGAAACCATCATTCTTAGCAAACTATCACAAGAACAAAAAACCAAACACCGCATGTTCTCACTCATAGGTGGGAACTGAACAATGAGATCACCTGGACTCGAGAAGGGGAACATCACACACCGGGGCCTATCATGGGGAGGGGGGAGGGGGGAGGGATTGCATTGGGAGTTATGTCTGATATAAATGATGAATTGATGGGTGCTGACGAGTTGATGGGTACAGCACACCAACATGGCACAAGTATACATATGTAACAAACCTGCACGTTATGCACATGTACCCTAGAACTTAAAGTATAATACAAATAAAAAATAATAATAATATTGATAATAATACCGATATTATATTTAGTAATAATACTAATAGAGAGGAAGATATTCCAGGAAAGTCCATTAGAATTAAATGGTATCATAAACCTCCTACATTTTTCTAAATGTTTACAACAAACATGTTATTATAGATTCAGAACATTATACACATACGTGTACAAATACATACTTTGCGCATTTGTATATATACATATATGTGTATGTGTATATATATATGTGTATGTGCACATGTGTGTGTATTTTTCTAAAGCTGACATCCTATAAACCAAATCCCTAGTTTCTACGGGCATACTGGAAGGGATTCTCTCATTCTGCAACCTTTTTTGTGGAGCACAATGTTCTGTCCTAAGAGTGTTCATGCTTGCTTTGAAGAATGTCCAAATGGCAACCAGGACGACTCAGGAGAGTTCTGTGAAAGCTACATTAGAAGGGCAATGGCTTGTTCCATATTTTTGAACATGTGCAAATTCCCTTGCCTACACTTTGTATACTTCCCCATTTCTGTGTTTGCTTCCAGAAGGGAGAGGGCCAAGAAAGAGCTGAACTTGCTCCAGGGGGAGGTGTTTCTGGCAGGTGTAAGGATTTTAAGATAATAAAAACATGTAACAACCAGCAGTCCCCTCAGCTGAGCCACAGCTGCCTCTCCACGCTGCCTACTAAAGCCTGCTTTGGAAGTGTTCTTGGCATCAAAAACTAAGCGGACCCACTTCTGTGCTTCCAACCATTTGATCTTCTTACCACTTAGCCCATCGCTGGGGATTCCCAACCACCAAATTAGGAAAGTTTGAAAAGCCCTTCATTTCCACATCAGTTGCCATCAGCTGTGGCAGAGCACACCATCTTATCTTAAGCACATCAATTTTCTCAAAGAGCTCGTGGCAAATGAAAAGATACAGGGATACCACTGGATCAAGGGGGATAATATGTCAGCAATTAAGCATTTGAGAGAACATGCTTTCATTTTAGAGGTGGGAAATTCTAGAATCTTCTCTTCCTAGACTAAACTTAGGATGAATATAGGTGAGAAAATGGAGTTGTCTTTCCTTCTGTATCTGCTTAATGTGGGTGAGAGCCACAGTGAGCTGAAACTTGACTTCATTTTGATTACTTTCATGTAGGTGGGAGACGAATGTTAATAATGCTTTAGACATACATTTTTATAAGGGTTTAAGAGGTTTTAGGCCAACGTGGCTGGTTTTCTAAGATTTCCTTTATGCTGTATGTACATTTTTGAGCTTCAAACTAAGATTCTATGAGCCTGCTATTTTCAAGTGCAGATAACAACATGATTGAAACAAATCTCTATTAAAGAAGAACAAAGATGGATGAACACATTTTCTTTCATTTTATTGGGACTTACCAAATGCTGAAAGTTAAAAAAGAAAGTTAAAAACCAATGTAGCATACAAACAGGAGCTCTGTGAGAATATTTGATGTTTAAAACAAAAACGAAGGCAAAATCCCAGTTGAGATTTTTCACAAAAATTACTAGTACAGTTGAAAAGCAAGACATTTTAGTCTGCAGCAGGGTCTTTCCCAAGCTTTAGGCTATATAAAGCTAAGCAGTGCGTATTAATTAAGCCTCACAACAATTTTCCTGTGATTAGTGGTGATGGTGGTGTTGCTAATGTTTCTGGGAAAATATCAGGTGCTTATGTGGTATGAAGATTTATAAACTGGTGGGTTTTAATTTGGGGAAATTTTAATTTAATTTTCAACATTTTCCCCTACATATTAAGACTGGCTTGATTCTTTAGTCACACAGATCAAGATGTATAAGAAATAATAATCTTCCCAAGAAGTATTTATGTATGTGTACATGGATTTAATGTAAACAAAATTGTGTCATTTCACAGGTTCACATAAACATCAGAGGTATATATGTATGTGTGTGTGTGTGTGTGTGTGTGTGTGTGTGTGTATTTTTGTAAGCTGTGATCTACCACTGACTCTTCCTCATGCAGGCCAAGCTGGAAACAGACTATTTCTGTTAGCTAGGATGTCTAGCTCTTGATGCACAAGCACTAGACAGAATTGGGTTGGAATATGGTGTGACAGGGCCAAGGTTGCAAGCTTCCAATTAGCTTTGCACTGGGGTACAACTGTGTCTTAGGGGCACAGATGCCCCTGGTCATCTGACTGTGAGGTAGCTATGCTTGATCTCCAGGGAAACCTGAGTATGAATGGTCCAGTAGGATCAGTCATGTCCACTGAGATACACACCAAATGTACATGCCCCACTATGGTGAGTTTCTCCTTCAAGAGGTGCTGGTCATGGGTCCTAAATTAAAAAGGTTAAGGGGTTGGGGGAGGAAACATCTCTGTGCTCCATGGCTTTATTTTCTAGGTCATCTACATTGAGACTTTTAAGTCAAGATTTGATTTTTAGTCTGCAATCATTTTTTTGCACTGAGAGAGAATTCTGTTTCAAAATAATTGGAGATGTAATGCACTTACAGATACATATATATCTACCTATATCCAGTATGGGTTAATTGGCTAGATTTTATTAATTAGGCAGACAAGATAAAGCAGTGAAATGAAACTCAACTTTGGAATCAGGCAAATTTAAATTAGAGTCCCAGTGCTATACTACTTTCTACTTGTATAACCTTGGGAAAGTTTGATAATGTACTGAGTCTTGGATTCCCAAAGGATAAAACGGGGTATGTCTGATATACGTGTTTTTCTTATTTGGTTTTGGTGATACTCTGAACTCTTCCTTGTCTTGCTTCACACTACTTTTCATCTCTGTTTAATTCTGTGGTTTTGGAGTTTTAAATTTCCTTAAAAGAAAACTTTCTACGCCAGCAATTAACAACACTGAAAGTTTCCCTACCCCTTCCAGTAGGGCTAGCTCCAACCACCCCTATTGCTTGCTTTTGTATAAATGCACTCTAGCAAGTGAGTGTGGATGTGAGTAGCTACTGGGGTGAGAGTAGCTTCAGGCAGTACTTAATCTCATGTCCCTAAGGTTGTCTACCTTGAGTTTTGTGCATCTTTCTGCTCCCTATCTAGAAACAGCATTTCATGTGGCCTAGACTGTTGCCACACTGGGAGAGGAAAAATGATAAGGAGGGTAGATGGATTAGGAACAGACAATGTCACAAGCTAAAGACAGAAGACAAAATCTAAACTGGAACAAAATAGAATGTCCTCAGATGCTCATTCCAGGGCTTCTTTCCTTCATTCTGTCCTCTGAGTAACAGAAGACATTATTTTCCACCTAGCTCTTTCATGAAATACATGAGGGAAATTCATATATTTGAGTTTAATATGAGTCTATATTAAAAACCAATCATATTTACTTAAAACTTAGAAGCTAGATTTAGATTAATCCAATAATGGACATGCAAAGTAAAAGAAGACTACAGAATTCAATTCAGAAACTGACAGTGTGGGAATACATGTTGCTATTCTGAGCTATTAGTTATTAATGTCAAGAAAATGTGATGTCTTACTTTGGCCCTGTGGTAACGTTGTTGTATCATGACACTAATTATAATGTGGTTGGGTATTACAGCCTAAAGGATGTGTCTTTCAGGACAGATAACCAACAACCTTAGTAACTGGTCATATGATCCAGAATCGGTTTTGGCAGTTACAGTGGAAATTGATGAGTGCCCACTGTATTCACTCAGTGATGGATAATTTAGCAGCCTACTTTAATTTACTTTAATTTGTAATTCAATTGGTTATACTTTTTTCCCCCAAAGTGTTAATTTTCAGTCAAAGTAGATTGATATGTCACTCTGGGTCCCTTCAGAATCCTAAAGTATTATTTATCTTGAAAATAAAAACTCATCTCTTTGGTATATGTTTACATTTTCTAGGCAAGTTCTAAGATATAGATTTGTTGGTTGACTGACCCACTTGTATGATTAAAGGTCTACCTCTTCTTCCCTCACCCCATGCCATCTTGCAAAGAAACCATTTCATATATAGCAATTCCCATTACAGTAGTTTTAGATAAGTCTGTGATTTTAATGACAACTCGCCCTTCTCCAGGTTTAGAAATTTGCAGATAGTTATCTCCACAAGTTATCTCCACTTATTGATCATCACAGCCACTCATGTCGCTTAACAGATTGCTGATCTAAGCTCTCAAGATAAAAAAAAAAATACTTGCTTTAGGCTATAACTGTATTGAAGGCTACCTCCCTCCCCCTAAAAACACAAGTCCCCCCACCCATATGTTTCCTTCTCTGTTTAATCTTTCTGATTCCCCTAAAGTTGTTATCTGTGTTCCCAGAGCCACATATGGGAGCATCCCATCCTTCTCTTTCTCTCTATTTCCAAAGTCCTTCACATCCCAGAAGGTTTCCTGGTTCCTTTCTCCATCATAGCTTATCATCCCGAGTTCCATTTTCCCAGGACTTCTAGAATGACCTGTACTAATCTGAATTGTTTGACCTTAGAGGTTAATGGGTTACAGTGGCCTGATGCACTAATACTTCCATATTTTAAAATATAATTGACCATAGTATTTTTAACTTACTTTTGAGTCCTAACCTTCCAGCACAGCACCTGACAAACAGTAAATACTCAATTTCGAGCCAATAAACATGTATTTAATAGCTATTTGTTGAATAGATGATAATGATACTTCCTCACATTCTAACAAGAGTATTAGTGTTAACCCAAAGTTTCCATGCTGATATTGTCATCAAAACTCAGAGCACACTTTATTTTGGATATTTTGGGATTGGGATACTCCAGAAAGTATGCTGAATGTTGCAAGTTATTGACTGTTTGATCCACCGTAGGAAAGTCTAATAAAATGAATTTTACGAAAACAGAGTTTTATATAATACCTGGTTGCATCAACTTAGTAAGAACCAAAACATACTAATAAAATTTAAAATATTTAGCCTTAAGCCTACTTTTTAAGTTTATTTTAGTGGCCAAAATTAACCAAACTTCTTTAATTGTTTTATTGGAGATGAATAGGAAAGCTTCTGATGAATGGCAGAGACTTTCAAATACTCCAAGGCAAGTCTACCAACAAAACTATGGTTTCACTCTGGAAGTTCACTCTGGTCTAGCAAATTATTCATTTTCTGATCTCTTCTACATCTTTATAAACTTTATTCTTACTTGTTTAGAATAAAGGGTTTATTGGTTTATTTCTCCAATTGGGCACAACGAAGGTACCCAGAATCAATTTAGCAGGTTACCATCTTCTTGTCATAAAATCATGGGACTGAAATAACACTCCAACAGTTATAGTATTCCAGAGCTTGAAGGTAACACTGCAGATCACCTAGTTTAAACCTTTCAGTGGAAAAAATAAAAATAAAAAAGGAAAAACACTTGTCTTAAAATAAGTAGCCCATAGGTGATACAGTAGGTGTAGACTAAAGTTTAGGCCCTTTAACTCCTTGTATTAGTTTGTTCTCATGCTGCTAATAAAGACATACCTGAGACTGGGTAATTTACAAAGAAAAGAGGTTTCATAGACTCACAGTTCCACATGGCTGGGGAGTCCTCACAATCATGGCTGAAGGCAAATGAGGAGCAAAGTCGCGTCTTCCATGGTGGCAGGCAAGAGAGTGTGTGTAGGGGAACTGCCCTTTATAAAACCATCAGATCTTGTGATACTTATTGACTATCATGAGAACAGTATGGGGGAAACCATCCCATGATTCAATTATCTTCACCTGGCCCCACCCTTGACACATGGGGATTATTACAATTCAAGGTGAGATTTGGGTGGGGACACAGCCAAACCATGTCACTCCTGTTCCAGGATTCCTCTGTAGCACTATGCTTCACCATGAGCCATGAAGTCTTTATTTGAAAACCATTTTTGTTGAGCATCTATACTGTGTCCACACTGTTAGAGCACTGATGATGTAGTGATATAAAACTGATGACATCCCAGTGTCCTGCCCCTGCCCTCAAGATACTCACAGTCTAATGAGCATGATAAAGGTCTAAACAGATACCTCTCAGCAGTGTAAATGTACAGGACATTGTGGGAACATCCAGCAGGGCACCCAACCTGACCTGAGGTCAAGGAGGACACCTGAGCTGGCTTCTGTCCTAAGCCTCATAGCTAACTTGAACAGACACACAGTCATTGCTAGGAAGAGCATCTGACTTACTTGGCATGTTTCCCCCAAAGTCACACGAGTACTTTTATGACATTCCACTGACATATTCTACATAGTATTGCCTATAACTAGCAGAAACAAGTTATTGACTAAAAAGAAAATGCACATCTCAGAAAAAAAAAAAAAAGAGCACTGCTTGAAGCAAAACAGTATTCTAAACATTAGGAATGGACAGGGAAGGAAAGTAGGAATACTGAAACCTCTAGCTTGGTAAGTTGTTAGGCCAAAACAGGTCTCTTGCTCAATAGTGTATTACTTATGAGTTGTACATAAGTTTGGCCAACCATTGTAAATCACCAGGACAAACAAGCAGCTTCACAGGGTCAGAGTCCAGAACCGCATGTGTAGGATTGAGAATAAAACATATTTCTATGGTCTGCTCAAAGGAATAGCACCTATAGCATAACGGAGATCCTAAGGATGGTGACTTGTTGCCAATTTAGAAAGGCATGTAAGTTCTCCAATGTTTATGTATTCCAGAATACCACAGGCTTAGGTTTTAGTCTAATCAGTTTCTCATCAAAAAATATTCTTGTCAGGCCGTTGGGTCATTTTGCTTTGGAGAAAAATATTTCTTGAACATTACAGTGGAAGTCAGAGGAAAACAGGATCTTATATTAGAGAAATTTGTTATTGGCTGATTATTGTAACATATCCAGAATCTTAGGTGCACCTGCAGTTCAGTTCTGTGATTGGTCTTCAGGATTTCACTGACTGTCAATGTCTTCATTTTTCTTGTTATAACAGCAATCTCGCTCTGTATATATGCATATATAACAGTTTTTTTAAGGAAATGTGAAAATGTTTCAAAGGGTCTTTTTAAAAATCAAATAAGCAGCTGCAAATGGGGAAATAACCATTCCGACTCTGTTTGGGAAACAGCTCTGATCACTCAGAGCATTCAGTAACAGCACAGAGAACTGATTTAGAACAGCTCTGAATCTACCAAGAACACCAGCCCTAAGTTAATTCATCTGATTGTAATCTTGGCAGCTCTTTTTGGATTGCTAACACTTTGCAGCTGTAAAAATAAAACAGCAACACCCTTGAAATAAGTTAGGTGCATAGATGAAAAGCACAGCTGGGCTATTCCCCCGATCATCTGTAGATACAGGATTCTGTTTTTTGCATGGTATTTTGCAAAGGGGAAAGATCACGGACATCTCTGAAGAAATGCCAGAATTTCAGAGAGGATTCATTCACAGTTCTTTTTTGCCCCCTCTACCATTTCTCTCCTGTGTCTCTGGCACCATCTTACTACACAGAAAATGCTGTTAGAAACATCAGTTTTGGCTGAGTCCACACAAAACCAAGTAGAGATCAAGCAACTTTTTGGAGGCTCAGAATAAGAGAGAATCTGGATGATTCTGGGTGTGAAAGTTTTTTATTTACTATAGGGATTCTTTCATCGTGAATTTTTGGGGGGATTATTGTTTATGCTAATATGGTCTTTGTAGAAACACTTAGATACTGTAAGAGTCAAATTATTGCTGATTTTTTAGTATAGTGGAGCTAAAATATCTTTCTGGAAAACTTTTAACCCAACTCCAGCCTTCTTAATAGCATGTTCAACCAAATAGTTGAGTATTTCTTATTTACAATGTTCTTTACTATGTTGCACATGAATGTTTTTTCACGTCCAAGAATGTCAGAAAGCTCCCTGAAGGCAGGGTCTACATCTTTTCTCAAACACAGCATCTCTGTATTGTGCCCATCATAAAGTTCATCATGTCATTAAAATTATTCCATGGTTCCCCCTTCATCTTGTAATTTATACCTGACTCTTATGTCTGGTTCGGTCTTCTCTCCTATACTCTATTCCATCAGCTTTCTTTTCCATCACTAATGAGTTTCTTGCTCTTGGGACACTCCAAATTTGCTTACACTTCTCAGCTTTTACAACAATTTTACTCTCTGTTTGAAATGTGCCCCCACTCTGACTCTTGGCCACCTGGGACACTTCATTTTTCCTTTCAGTTCACTCTGACCTTCCTTTAGAAGAATTCCTCAACTTCCCCAGGGCAGCTCTACCTGTCCTTTCCCCAGTTTTCCCCAAGGATGGTATGAATTACTTCATTTTAAGATTCATCATATTGCTTTTCAATGAGATGGCACACTCCCTGAGGTCAGAGTCTTATCTCTTCATTCTTGTATTTGGAAGTGCTATGTAGCTGTTGACCAATTAGGACACCAGCCACACACACATCCACTTTCTCCATCTGGTGTGTACTGGCTAAGCGCAGCCTGCCTGCGTTGCCAGGACCTACAATATATTCATTCACTGTTGACCGAACAAATGGAGAGAGCCAATTGATAAATGAATAAATGAATAAATGCATGCTTTTGTTTTTTCAGTACAAGTTCATAAAGTAACTTCACTTGTTTCTTAGTGGCAAAGGATGCCTTGCTGATTTTGAAATACTATCTCACATTCAGAGCTCGCCCACCACAGAAACCTGGAAATAAAGTTTCTTGACATTTTATTCAGATCCTGTTTAAAGAAGGTCTTTCTAAGCTACAGGCAAATCTCATTTAGATATGTGGGTGGACTCCCTGAATTATGGCTTACTCACAATAAACCACGTTTTAAAGTTCTTATTAAGAATTAGCACCCACTCTAAATTAATTAAGTGTTCACAGTGTGGCTTCATTACATGCTTTGAAGTGTTTTGAAATCCCAGCACACTAGACATATCCATATTCAAATGTAAGTGCAACACACACACACATACACAGCTAAATATAAAAGTCTTTCAAATCATGCTCCTAATCATCTCTTGCATGAGTAGTTTTCCAGACTCTTCAAAGTGCATTCTAATTCATTTTGTGAGACCAGGGAGGCTTGTATCATCCCCTTACACAGATGAGAAAACAGATACCAACAGGATCAATGATTTCCGCCGTGAAATGCAACTCCATCATTATAGAGAAGGGCCCAGATCCACCAACTCCTGGATCGGACTTGTATTTTTGGCTATACTTCTTTGCAGTTGTATTTGTGCTTCCCATAGTGCTAAGCAGAAATAATCAAGAGCTGTAGTTCCTTTCTTTGCTCCTGTTTGTATATTTATTTTCTTGCTATAAGACTGAGCCAGTTGGGAGGATGAGGTGGGTGGATCACGAGATCAAGAGATCAAGACCACCCCCGGCCAACATGGTGAAACCTTGTCTCTACTAAACTACAAAAATTAGCCGGGTGTGGTGGTGCTTGCCTGTAGTCCCAGCTACTCGGGAGGCTGAGGCAGGAGAATAGCTTTAACCCAGGAGGCAGAGGTTGCAGTGAGCCGAGATCACGCCACTCTACTCCAGCCTGGAGACAGAGCAAGACTCTGTCTCAAAAATAAATAAATAAATAAATAAAAAACAAAAAAATAAAAACAAACAAAACAACAACAAAAAACTGAGCCAGGGGCTGTTTGGCAAATGACCTGTCTCAGAGGCATTTAAAATTGCATTATTATAACATTATAACTCTTTTGATTATGTGAGCCTATTTCTTTTGGGAATAAATTTACAGTGTTTTAATTGTCACCAGGATATGTTAGCTAGCGACACAGTTGTAAACACGTTAGTAGAAATTTCAGTGGCAGTACCAGGTGATGACAAGCACATCACAATATAGGAAAGACTTCGAAATAAAATTGTTACGTTTTACATTAGTTGGCTAGATTATAAAATTCAGCAAAGCAGAATGGTTCTTGCAATATGCTTTCTAACACCTTGTCCCAGAAAGGCGTGGTTATCAATTTCCCCGAAGCTTAAGTCACAGTGTGAACATTTTCAATAAGAAGCGGGTTTTTCAGGATTCTTAGCTTAATGTCCTTTTTCCTAATCTTATCCCATGAGCTCTAAGTAGATCTTCTTCACATCAGGCAAATTATTTCTTTTTTTCCTTTGGGTTTACATCCTCTGTTCGGTTGTTAAAGGTGGGCCTGTTCTTTCTATCCTCTTTAAATAATCAAATTTTCTAAAGTTAATTTTTTCTCCTATACATACAACAAAGTTCTGACAGGAAATCATAATTTGATGTAGATTTTTTGGCAGTTGGAAAATTCTGGAAAGGTTATTTGTTACTGAACTCAATAAAATGACTTTTTTTTTTTTTAGAACATTAAAGTTTGCCTGAAATAAACCTATTTATTGCTGTTTCAAACAACCATACTCTCTTATGTATTGTAATATGTATTAATAGCCACAGTAGTTATCCCACACACCAATCAACAGACCAGTGCATTCTGGTACAGATATTTCGTTTGACTCTATAGGATATCTTTGCTAAGATGTTGGCTTTTCTGAAGTTGATATAGTCTAACATTACGACTGGGACTTGGTTTGAATTCTTAACCCAAAGAGATATAAGACATATGGGGCTCTTCCAGACCTCAACTTGTCTGACGTCCTGCTGGGTCCTGTGGGAACTCTAGTGGAGGGCAGGACAAACAACAAAAGCCTTTAACCCCATTGTATCAACACCCAACTTCTTCAAACTTTTTTCAGTAAATATTCATTCATTGATACCTATCCTGGATCAGACTACTAGAAGTAGAGAATATAATATAAGGGAGTGGAAATTTGAACAACTGACTGTAATTAGGAATGTCCTGGATCCTGAGCAATCAGAAAATGTGTAGCTTCTATCAAATTACTATAGTTTTTGAGAAAATATCTCATCACACTGTCCTTTTCTTCTCTGATCACATCTTAGTCTCTCTACCCGGTCCCTAATTCTGTGTAATGTTCTCAAGCTTTGATCTTCTGCCTTGCTTCTTTCTGAATCATCTCCTTGAAGAGCACATCCAGTCTTGTGTTCTTTGCACAGCCATGTTACTCACTTCCACGTCTACTCCTCCAACACTGACTGTTCCCCTGCATCGCTGCCTATGATTGAGATTTGGATAATCTCTTGTCAACTACAACTCTACACATTTGAAACCAAACTACACATTCTCCCCTCTCTCCAGAATCTCTAGCCCAGCATTCCCATTCCCACTGACAGCCACGTATTATCCCAGACACAAAGGTAGCAACTCTTGAGACATGCTTCATTTATCCTTGATTGCTTCCTTCCAAGCACCTCCATAGCCAGTCTATCACCAAGGTTCATGATTGGTCCTCTGAGGCAACTCTTAAATTTGTTCTATCTCCTAATTCCGACTGCCAACATCCTTGCCCAGGCCCATGTAGCTCAAGCCTAACTCACGGCAGAGCATTTGAACCAGTATTATTCCTTCTAATTCATTCTATATATATGAACAAATTTTTAAATGTCTTTCTCCTTTTTAACACTTACAGTGCTTCCCCAATGCCTTACAGCAACTAATCTAAACTCTGCCTAACTTTACAATATCTCATTATGTTTCAACCTAAGTGCCACCTCAGTCAAGCAGAGGGAGGCACTGCTTCCCACTTACACTGGGCTAACCTGTACCTTCTACCTTGAACGTTCATTTACTATGTTTCTTGACCAAGCAGCATCTTGCCCTATCCTCTTAATCCATACAAGTTGTATTTGTTCTTTAAGAAGGGTCTGCTTTGTTGTGTTATAATCTGTTCAAACCCATCCCTCCTAGCCATGATACATTTATCAAGCTTTACTCTCTATTATTTATAGGGTGAAAAGAAGAAGGTTTTGTTTTTCTCACTTTCTGACTATAAAATTAATTCATATTTATTGTGATTTTTTCCAAATTATGCTCAAAGAGATTGTCATAACCAGTATTTCCTGGTTTTACTCTTCTAAGAGAATCACTGGCTCTACTCCTCTAAGATGCTTCTTATACCACCTTGGTGCTATCTGACTTCTGTATCTAACTGCTTATAGATGCACCACACTGATGTTTTCTCAATTAAATGTTTTCATGCATTGTTATCTAAATGCATAATAAAAACTCATTAAGGCAAAGAGCATGAAGTGTTTTTACATGGAGAAATTACTACCTAAATATTCAGTGATGGCTTGTGTGAGTTGGGTAACTTTTAAAGCTTTTTTTCCTATCTTCTCAGGTTTCTCTCTGACTTCTGCCTTGTACAATAATACCGTCTTTGGGAATTATGGATTTTAGTGACCTAAATACATTATGATTGGCTTAGTTGTAATGGATATGGAATAGCTGTTTGTATGTTTTGTTCTTAACTACATTTTATTTTCTCAATATTCATAATCAATATTTACCCTGGAAAAGACAACACGGGACCAATAATAAGATATATATTGCAGGTGAAAACATGGATATCATTACTGATTTGTACACACCTAGACCCTCAATGATGAACACCTAGACCCTTCTAACACTCACTCAGTCTGAGTCTGGAACCAATGGTACAATCTGATGACTGAGACTAAACTTGCATTGGCTAAGAGAGCCAAGGGGCTCCTCCCAAGCCTTCATTGTGTCCCCAGTAAGAATGGATACCCTTTCCTCTTTGCCTTCAGAGAACTTTGCACCTTTTTTTTTTTTTTTTTTTTTTGTTGAGATGGAGTCTCGCTCTGTCACCCGGGCTGGAGTGCAGTGGCCGGATCTCAGCTCACTGCAAGCTCCGCCTCCCGGGTTTACGCCATTCTCCTGCCTCAGCCTCCCAAGTAGCTGCGACTACAGGTGTCCGCCACCTCGCCTGGCTAGTTTTTTGTATTTTTAGTAGAGACGGGGTTTCACTGTGTTAGCCAGGATGGTCTCAATCTCCTGACCTCATGATCCGCCTGTCTCGGCCTCCCAAAGTGCTGGGATTACAGGCTTGAGCCACCGTGCCTGGCCAATTTTGCACCTCTTAATAGCACTTGGAATACCTACAGGAAGCTCTTTGAAGTTGAAGACAATACCTTATTTATTTCTATACTCCTCAAACTCACCACAAAATCAATGTAACCACCATTTATGGTGAAACTTCTCCTTTGTAGAGGTAATGTGATGGTACACTGGTGTAGAGGAGTTTATGGTTATGTAGAGGAGTTGTACATAAATGGTTGTTACATTGAATTGAACAAAAATGAAAGCTTTATCTACCTGGAACATTAGCATTTCAAGGAATCAAACCATTCTGAATCACAGATCAGTCTTTCCAAAGCAGTTCGAAAACCGTTCATAGTTCCCAACCAAATAAAACGCAAATCCTACAGTACAGCATTTGAGGCTCTTGATGGCCTGAACTTAACTCACGTTTCCTGCCTTCTTGCTCACTCCTCCCCATGAAGCCAAGACAAGCTAACAAGTTACTTTCTGTATCTGCCCCAATTATCTTAACACCTTCCAGGGTGCTGCCACATCTCTCATCCTCTACCTGGAAATGAAATGCTGTCTTTTGAAAACTCCCATACCATGCATCAGTGTCTTAATTTTATATATATATATATATATATTTGTCACTTTCTACCTAGTATTATAGTGGTTTTGTATCTGTCTTAACTCCCTTTAGGGTATCACCTTACCTGATTTGTTGTTTACTCCCCCAAGGTAACTAGCTCTTTTGTACAGTAGGTGCTTAAAAAGTACTTGTTGAATTGCTAACAGAATGGTTTTTCAGAATCAAGAAATATCTAGATCCACTGCCCCATTTTAGGGACAAGGCCTAGGGGCTGTTTAGTGTAGTGGTTAACATCATGGACTTTGAAGCAAACTGAGTCCATACCCCATATCCCATATCTCTTTGCCTATTTGTACTCAGTGACCTTGGGCAAGCTACTTGACTTCTGTCTACCTTTATGTTCTTATCTGTGGGATAGGCGAACACCTGTATCTACCTCATAGGGTTTAGAATTTAACGAGTAACACATATAAACATTTAGAGCAGCACTGGATACACAGTAAGCATCACATAAGCATTAGCTCAAACCCTCGGAGCAGCTTTCTCAGATTCTATTGCTAATTTTCTGAAAGGTCTTTTCCTGTCAACTCATTGCTTTTTTTTTTTTTTTTTTTTTTTTTGGTCCCCTTTTTTTTTCCTTTCATCCCTCCTGCTTGACTGATCCTGAAATTCTCTGGTATTGAATAATTTTGCCCCCAAAACTGTTCTATATATTATTATGTCTATTTCTAGTTTTCCTAAGCTTAATATTACAAATACCTACATTTACATTTGCTAGGCATAGACTAGTGTTCACATATAAAACAAAGTGGCAGATAAGCAATATGTAAATGATGAATGGGTTTTTCAATCAGTGTAGCAGGGAGAGGCAGTGCTGTGTTAGAAATAGTACTATACAAGGAATTTGTGTGTGTGCATGCAGGTAAGGGAGAGTGAGTGAGAGCAAAAATTTATGTGGGGTTAAAAACTAACTCTTCCACATAGGAATCTTCTTCAGGAATCTCAAATCCCCGAAAGCATTATATGTTCTCTTCAACAGTGGGATACTGCCAGACCAAGCCACTTATTTACATGAGCATTTGTTTATGAAAGCCAAGAATGGCATATATTTAACACAAATGTATTAATGTCAGTAACTATTCTATTTATTTTAACTGAAAATTATTTGATTAGGCTGCATTAGCATTTACCTTTAGGGAATGAAGAGTCATTGTTGGCCAGGTGCGGTGGCTCATGTCTGTCATCCCAGCACTTTGGGAGGCTGAGGTGGGTGGATCACTTGAGGCCAGGAGTTGGAGACCAGCCTGGCCAACATGGTGAAACCTCGTCTCTACTAAAAATATAAAAAATTAGCTGGGCACACCTGTAATCCCTGCTACTAGGGAAGGTGAGGCACAAGAAATACTTGAACCTGGGAGGCCGAGGTTACAGTGAGCCAAGATTGAGCCACTGTACTCCAACCTGGGTGACAAGGTGAGACCTTGTCTCCATTAAAAAAAAAAAAAAAAAGTGATTTTTGGCTTAGATACCTTCTTTCTAGTAGTGGTCTACAGACAGAGACACACATAGTACATTTGCACATTCTCAGTGTCCTTCTTTCCTTCCAGATAATAGGCATCGTGGCAATCTGTGCCACAAAGCATTATATAACTCTGGGTTGATTTCACATTTGATGCCTTCATATTAAATACATGTCTCTGTCTTTGCACCTCAGTTAAAGTTAATGTATCAGTAACATTTTACAATGAAACTTTTAAAAAGCACTTATATTACTCATAAATCTGACACAATTTTGCCATTTTTAATTTTGATTCTTTCATCCAATCAGAGGAACCATACTGTATTCAGTCTAAGTAGCACAAGCCTATGTGGGATCCCAGTTTTGGCTTCTATGTTAAACTCAGTAAATAAGTTCCATCCATCCTCCATCCATCTAAGAAGCCAAAAATGTGATGTCACGCACATTCTTTCTCCAATGGACCCCTTGTCTTCTCACAAGTAGAATATAATGGTCTGGTGTGGGTACAGTCAAGGGGTGCAACAGCCCTCAGTCACACGCTCAGTCACACATCCACCCTGAGAGCTCATCTCAGCTCAGTGAACTGTCACTCCTCTGTCTTCACTTCCTGTGCTTCCCACACACCCTAGAGAAAGTGAATCTACAGACTTCATTTTGAACTTTAAAGAAAATGACCGAATGATAACACTTTCTGCTGACTACTGTACTCTCTACAATATTCCAAATGATAAAATAGCCATAAACAGCGATTGAATAATCTCCATGATATGTTTTACAGATAAATGCTGTGCTAAATTCATTATTACCGCGTCTATGCTCAAAGTTTTCGTCTGTTTATTAACGATTTCCAGAAGACAGTAGAGGCCGCAATGCTATTTTTTGTTGAGTTTATTGGTTTACACCTATACTGCCTGAACTTCATTCATGCTTTCTTTTTGAAAATTTTCAGCCAAGCAATGATTATAATTTCTTACCATCTACAGATGTATTAGGCAGGTAGGAAAAATAAACACATTATCCCAGGGATAAAAATTTTAGGCACCAAAGACTTCTCCATTTTATTACAGCCATCCTGTGGGTTATCAGTGGTGGCACTTAGAGCATTAATAACATCTGAGGACTTTTTTTTTCTGGTTTACTTGTGAATGTGCCATGGAAGATGGGCTGTTTCCTCCTCAGGCTTGGTAGCCTCATTATGATCATCATCATCAATATCATCAAACAATTTTTATTTAAAACTTAAACTGAAACTTCACTGTGCTGGGTGGTATATACTTCTCTTTATACACATGCCAACAAAAGTGGGCAATGAGGTCATCCTGAAATTTATATATAGTGAATTTCCTGGTATCCAGCAGAACTGAGATATGGAATATTCAGCTAAATGAAAGATTTCAATGAAACTGAGATACTTAGTCAATATCTGCCATCCATAGCAGCCTTGAAGGATGTATCTTCACAGGATCTCTACCAGCCACTGTGGATTGGCCAAGGAGTGCATAAGAGGTCCCATGAGAATCAATCCTCTCACCAACCAGCAACCAACAAAATACTCCATCATAAGAACTTGTACTGAGAGACCCAGAATGAAAAGATTGGGATTTGACTTTGACATCTGATAAAGGTTTGGGGCCAGAATCAGTGTCACAGCAACTCAAAGCTTAATGTAAGACAAAGTGATAGGGAGCTGGAACCAAGAACCTTGAGGAAAAGCCAATGCGCAGTGAGAGGAATACGTCAAACGTATAGCAGAGATGAAAAGTGGTGCAAACCCAGAGGAATAGGGAGAGAGACTGTCAGAGGTTCCAGGGAAGTCAGATGCACTTCATGCAATTAGATTTTATGAGATTTTACTGTATTCTTTCAATTAATGTCTTTAATCATTGAGAGATTTATGGTTGTGTTTTTGTTTTGATGGTGATGGAAGGAAGTGCTTTACAACTAAATTATCCCTGAAAAAGACACTAGTCAACCAAGACAGGCTAATTTTCAGAGAATTCAAATATATTCATGACCATTACAGGAAAACTTCCCGGACTGTAATTTGGTTTCACATTGAGGTTTGAGAAGTTTCTCCAGGATCTTGCCATGGTCAAGGTCTTTGGATACCAAAAAGTGAGAGGTAGAGGAATTAACTGCTGGGAGTGGGGCTGGAGTGTATAGTGTGAAGAGAAAAGTAGAGGTGCCATTGTATTAGACTGGTGCAAAAGTAATTATGGTTTTGCCATTACTTTTGCACCAACCTAATACCAACAAGGAGCATTCTGTTAGTCCACTGGGTGCTTTAGAACAAGAATCCCCTCCCCTCCTACACATACAAAGAACAGTCCATAACAACATGACCTTTAATTGGTAGTTCATTAGGAAAGCGAATAAATAATGATAGGTGTCGGGGAGACTGCAGGAAGGGAAGGCAGGCTGGAATCAGCCAGAGCTTTCTCTCCCACTGATTCCCAATAAAGCATTGTGTCCTGACACTGACCCCTTGGAGGCGATGAGTCTGGCGGGGAGACTAGTAATGTCCCCATGACTCTCAACCAATCTCTGTTCTAATGAACAATCACAGAGTAAGTGCCAACTAAATCACTGAATTAATTTGTCAAAAAGGAGATCATCACAAGTGCATATGCACATATACATAATGCCTGTACCTGAAAATATGTTCAATGATATAAAGTGCTTTTTAAAATAGCATCTGCCATTGCTACTACTTTCTAAGATCTGATAATTTTGGTACAAACTATGTTACAGAATCCAGTACATGTGGCCATGTAATGAAAGACCAAATATAATTTATGTGTATGGAGGCAAAAGGGCAGAGTGAGGTTATGATGAGGATTTCCTGTTTGAATCGTAGTTTCTTTTCACTTTAAACCACAATCTTAATGCCAAACTGATATTCTGCACATATAATTTTAAAGTGTCTATTTGCTATATGTGTATTTATAGCAAATGGACAATACGTGGTTTCTTCCCTGGAGTCTAACTTGGTAGGAAACTTTTCACATACATGTAAAGAGTATATATCTTTGACCTATTCTCATTTTCACTTAGATCTTGTTTTGGTTGCATAAAGGCAAATTGGATAGACTGTCATGATTCATTGTTCCTTATTTTTAATTTCTTGTATAAATATGTCATTATTCATAAATATATATATATAATGAAGTAAGTATGCCAATAATAATGAACAATTATTGAATACTTATTCTGGCCAGATAGTGTGATGAGTTACTAACTTGAATTATTTCATTTAACTATATCCACGACCCTATGGGACAGGCACCATTCTTAGCCCCATTTTATAGACAAGGAAACCGAGGCTATCAGAGGTTTTAATAACTCCTCCAAGATCATCTAGTTAATGAGTAGCAGCAGCAGGACTCAACCCACGTTTGTCTGTCTCCACATTTCATCATGACTTCAGACCCACACTCTTTCTCTATACATCTCCTACAAATGCAGGTGATTTAAGGTAGAATTTGTATTTGGGAAAACTTTGATCTTAAAATCATCTCTTCAGACTTCTGACTTTTGGAAATGCCCTTTATTCCTTACAGTATGTTCAAAATCTGTTTGAGGTCTCTTCAAAAATCTTGTGATCTTAATTAGGTAAACCAGCAAAAAAACGACGTCAAAGAAATAATCATAGAGGATTTGTCAAAAGAGAAGGTTTGAGTTTAGGTACATATTTTATACGACAATGGTCTTTTATATAAATGCCCCAATTTAGGGAACTATTAGCTAATTATGAAGTTCCTAATTTTGTTGTTTTAAATTCCAGTATTTGGTATTCAGAATGAAATTTATTACTGCATTTGCTCAAATTATTTTGGATTACTCACAAGTTAGATGTTCTGTCTGAATGTGTTTGTCATGACAAAGAGAAATACAGGGAAGATTTTAAAAACATGAAGTCCAGGCCGGGCGTGGTGGCTCATGCCTGTAATCCCAGCACTTTGGGAGGCCGAGGCGGGAGGATCAAGAGGTCAGGAGATTGAGACCATCTTGCCTAACATGGTGAAATCCCGTTTCTACTAAACAAAACACAAAAAATTAGCCGGGCATGGTGGTGGGCGCCTGTAGTCCCAGCTACTTGGCAGGCTGGGGCAGGAGAATGGTGTGAACCCGGGAGATGGAGCTTGCAGTGAGCCGAGATCACGCCACTGCACTCCAGCCTGGGCGACAGAGCAAGACTCTATCTCAGAAAACAAACAAACAAACAAAGAAACAAACAAAAAACATGAAGTCCACCATTTCTAAAGGAGATTCAACTAAATTGGGACCTCTACACCTGTGGTATGTATCTGTCAAAGCAAATAGCTTCTCCTGTTCTGCCATGTGAGTCCGGGCCTGAGAGGATCATCAAAAGAGCATCTTCTCAGTCCAAAAGCATGACAGAAAACAAGAGATATGATACCTTTGCTTCCCTCCTGACCACTGAGTGGAGCTGTGGAGACTGCTTCCTCCTCCCTATGGCAAGGAGAGCTTGGTAAACTCGGGCTGAATCATGACTTTTGGTAGGAGCTGCATTTCAGACTGCGACTATTACCTAAAGAATGAACATGAACATGAACATGAAATATGCAAGTCTTTAAATGTCTTCCTGGAACATGCTCTTTCAAACTAGCAGCAAATGGCTGGAACAATCACCCCTTCACATAAAATTACTTACAAAATAAGAAAAATGTAGGTTTTGAAAAATAAATATAATAGCCTTCCCACAAACCCTAACATCTTCAAGAGGTTTACATCAATGACTCTCATTTGTGGAACAAAGCTCTTTCCAAATAGGGCAAGTGGAGCCATCACTAATTAAATATTGAGAAAGTAAGTTAAGAAAAGTAAAAAAGTGTGCCTCAAAGTGAAAATGACTTTTTTTTTTAGTGCTACATATACGTAGAGCTAAAATGGAGAAACACCCAGAAGAATCTGAATCTCTTTCGTGAGTGTGACTAAGTTAGGCTTAGGAAAGTAGATGACAGCCCGTGTGGAAGCCTCCCTTTTCTTATCCTCCCTACTTTGAGCTTCCCCTTCTAGCTAAAGCCTTATTGTCCAATACAGTCGACCCTTGAACAACGCGGGTTTGAACTGTGCGAGTTCCCTTATATGCTTACATGCAGATTTTTGTCAATAAAAATTTTGTACCTGCCTCACCTGCCACTCCTCCCACTTCCTCAACTTTCTTACACCTTTGCCACCCATGAGACAGCAAGACCAACTTCTCCTCTTCTCCTCCTCAGCCTACTCAACATGAAGACGAGGAAGATGAAGACCTTTATGACAATACACCTCCACTTAATGAATAGTAAATATATTTTATTTTTAATGTTTTTCTCAATAACATTTTCTTCACTCTAGCTTGCCTGATTGTAAGAATATGGTATATAATATATATAACAAAAACATGTGTGTTAATCAACTATGTTATCGATAAGACTGTATTTTCTCATCATTATTTTTAATAACATTTTCCCCTAGCTTGATTGTAAGAATATAGTATTAGTATACATAACATGAACATTCGTGTTAAGCCTCAATTTATGTTATCAGTAAGACTCCAGACAACAGTTGGCTATTATTCACTAAGTTTTTGGAGAGTCAGTTATATGTGAACTTTCAACTGTGTTAGGGGTTGGTGACCCTCACCCCTGAATTGTTCATGGGTCAACTGTATGTATTTCCAAAGGGACAGCCAGGATAAAGACTACATTTTCAAGCCTCCCTGGCAGCTGGATGTGGCCTAGTTCTGGCTAATGCAATGTGAGAGGAAATAATACGTCAAACTTCCCTGTAGTAACTTTAAAGGAGGACCTTTCCTTTTATCTATCCTGCTACATGGTGGTGGGCCTTATGGAACCATGCATATCAGGGCTACATGCTAAAGAGAAAGATACCCCTTCATTCCACAATTATGTACGAGGCTGAAAATCCAGTCTTCTAAACGTTGGCCAACTGAGAAGGATGGAGAGGAATGAAATGACAAAGGTAAGATACAACTTAAATGGTCCCGCAGACCAACTTGCCTGTTTTCCAACTCTACTTCAAAGTGCACGCCTTTGACTACAGTTTGAGGATTGTACTCTTGGTTACCTTAAAAAAAAAATTGGACAATCAGCCCTTAGGAGCCATGAAGTGATGAGCAAGATCTCGATGTGGGGCTTTCTTCTTGGGAATTCTCATCCTAGTTATAGCTTAAGTAAAGACAAAACTAAAAATGCGTAAGAATTTGGTTATTTCTCTGAACAGTAATATAGTGAATAAGTGTGGAGGAGCTGAAGCATTGTCCTTATTCAGTTAAAAATGAACGCAGTGTCCACATTAAAGTTTAAAACAGAGACTCAGGATTACATCAACCAGGTGCCTTACACTTTCTTTGGTTTTGTTCTGGGTGTAGTCAAGCATGAGGAGTTGAAGTGGCCATCTTCCCACCCCATGTCTGGATGGAAATAAAATGATACTACCTTTTGCCAGCTAGAAAACATTTACTTATATAGCACAGGAGCTTTTCATGTTGAAGTAATATGGGAAACCTGGTCTTAAAATAATAGTAACAAAGAACTGTGCTTTACTCTACTGACATGCAATATCTTGAAATCTGCAGGGGATTTTCTGACCTGCTGGGGGTTATAGAGTGTGAAAAAACAGCTGTTAGCAGTTTCAAGAGTGGATTATTTTACAGATATTTTCATGAAAAAAATTCACAAGCATTTTCCAGTATTTATTTATTTTTCCTTTTCTTCAGGAAGCGTCTAGGGAGGAATATAAATTTAGTTTCCTTTTCCCCCACTGCTCAAAATGCCCTAAAGAAAACAGACATGGTGAGGAAATAAAGTAAGAGGCTATGAGTTTTATAAGATTGGCATACAAAACTCCCTTCCTTATTTTATGCTGTGAACTCAATAAAACACTTTATTTTCTGTAGGAAAAGAATCTCAAACACAGAAACACACATATATACATGAACACTTTTCATCAATTAATTTCACAGAAAATCTTTGAGAGGCTGGTTTTCTTTTGGAACTAGATCTCCAGCAAATTCCAGAACAATCTACATGTGCTATCATAGAAATTTTTTTGGCATTTCCATATAATTTTTGGTTAAAACACTCTTGCCAAAATATGCACCCAAGATACTCATACATTTTTAAAAACACTTGTATAAGTTAAACATTGATTTTTTTTTTCAAAATTTCTTCTTAACAAATGCATATATTTAGTGTGTCACTGTCACTTTGAAAATTAGAGCTTCTTCTTCTTTTTCTTTTGAGGGGATCATTTTGCCTGTTTTTGTCTTTTTATTAGAAAAGTGCAGTCAACCCACAGGACTTTAAACTGTTTGGCAAACACTCCTCACGGAGGTAATTCCTGTTGTTGAGCAAAGTCTTGAGACAATGAGTAAACAAAGGACCACCCAATTAAGAATTACTGGTTCCAGGCCAGGCACGGTGGCTCAAGCCTGTAATCCCAGCACTTTGGGAGGCCAAGGTGGGCGGATCACGAGGTCAGGAGTTCAAGACCAGCCTGACCAACATAGTGAAACCCCATTTCTACTAAAAATATTAAAAAATTAGCCAGGCATGGTAGCAGGACCTGTAATCTCAGCTACTCGGGAGGCTGAGGCAGGAGAATTGCTTGAACCTGGGAGGCGGAGGTTGCAGTGAGCCGAGATCATGCCACTGCACTCCAGCCTGGGCAACAGTGCAAGACTCCATCTCAAAAAAACAAAAAGAATTATTGGTTCCATATTGGTGCCAACCAACATCACCACTACCAACAAAAACCAAAACCAAAGCAAGCAAACATAAACCATTTGTGGCAGGGCAGGAAAGCTGGCTGCCCACCCCCATAATGGTGGTACTTATCTACTGATTACAGATTCGAAATTAAATGTGCACGTTCTAGCAGGCATTGCTGAATATTGGTCATGGTCAACACTGACTAGCTGCTTTGGTCTGAATAAGTCTGGTCCCTTGGGAGGATTATTAATAATTTTCAGGTTCCCAGTAGTGCCTCCCAAGTCATGGCCTACCTTAAAACTAGCCTATTACCAATACATATTTGCTCATGGGAAATATTTTTAGAGATGCCGTTTGGTATTCAGCCCTCAAAAAGGTCCCCCCTTACCAGCTTTCCTTCTCTCAATTATAGTACATGAGAGCTTTGAAATATTCACATTCCTTAATAAAAGGCAAATAGCTCTAAGAAAAATGGTCAAAGGCCTTAGCGGTTCAGAATGAAGAAAAGATAAGGCACAGCCGGTTGAGAGCTAAGTCCTGTAGGAATGGGGTACCAGCTGGTAGCAGGGAAGGAAGCAACAAGAATGAAAATGACGAATGAAAATACACATATTGGAGGTCAGACATCAAAGGCTTACCTTGGTGAAGAAACTAGTTTAAGAGCCAGGATTTCTCTTTTTTACACTTCCTGAAATCCCACCACTTACCAAAGAGGAAGTGGAAGAGGCTTCCCCTGTTCTCCAATATGTGCTGAGAGCTTCTATAGTGGGTGGCCTTCCCCCTTCCTGTTGCTGCCCTGCCCTACTGGACTTGTTTGGCCTTTTTTTTTTTTGTTACTCTTTTAAATTGTCATCTAAGTAAATGATATAAAAAACTGCCTATCTGATTTCAGAGACCCCTGCAAGGCTCCCTTGCCTCTTCTACCCTCACTGGAGGCTGAAATTGCACAATTACAACTACACGACTTACCGTGGGGTCAGACCTCTGAGAGCATTTTGAATCAGGCTCTAGCCAATTCAGGTGCCTTTTTTTAACCCTCTCTAGCAGATGAGTAGTCAATAGCAATTATGTTAGAAGTGAAGATCCCTACGAAAATGATTATACTTATTTTCAACTTCCCATTCCTATTTGTGGATGAGTTTTTAAAATCTACCCTGAAAAGCAGGATTTAGTAACAGAGAAATAGAAAGTATAAAGACAATGAGAAAGAGAGGGAAAAGGAGGACTTCTTACCTAGGTGGTAGAAGAATTTGAAGAGTCCAAGAGGAAACCCTGAAGATGTTCTCCATGTGACCAACTACGCAGCAGAGGTTTCACTGTGGCTTGACCTGAAAGCTTTGGGGCACCTTCTAAGGTGTCTCATAATGAAGCAGTTGTTTTCAAAAAAGGTGAGAGGCATAGTTATGTTTCCATAAAAGGCCCATGGTGATTTTAGGTCATCTTCAGACACTTATAAATCTCTTATTCTTGCTACCCTTGAGGTGATCATTTTTCATCTTCTCTATTTCTTTGAATATCTAGTCTCATTGATCCAGATCACCTACGATTCAAGAGGAGAAGGACAGAGAGAGAGAGACTACTGGTAGGCAGGGGGCAAAGTCACATGGAAGGATGACAGATGAAGACCCTGAAGTGGACAGAGAAAGAGACACTCTGTGAATATGAAAAGAGAGGAACAAAAGCAGAAACACAGCCCATTTTCTACTCAGCCAGCCCCTCTTTAGGAAGGGAGCAGTCTGTAGAGATGCTCAGGTGTCCGTGAGCACTTTCATGAAGAAATCCTTTTTTTATCTCATTAACATGCTCATGCCCTACCTGGTTCACTGAGTAGCAAGACACAAATAACCTCCTACAGTTGCTGCTCTCAGGAAGGGCCCTAACATTCATTGTCTTGGCCTAGTCCAGAAAGCAATTATTAAGCAATGTATTTCAGTAGCCTGAACCCAACTCACCTATGTGGGACTCATCTGTGTGGGTAAATTTCCTTATTTGCCCCAAGGATAATGCTAAACATGAGCAGTGAAGAAGAGACTTCCTTGCATTAATGAAAATCTTGATACTGTAGTTCTGTCTTCCTCTAACTAGGTTTCAAAATGATCACACCCCTGAATCTTTTGGGTCTGACTTGGTATTAAGTCATTTATAATTAGGAATAAACCAAAGCAAGCTTTCTGTTTGTCTATGATTTATCCATGGCATCAGGCATCTTTAGGAAAGTAAGCCCTTTATATTTCTTTATCGGCAGAAACCTCATTAATTTGTTACTTTTTTTTTTTTTTTCCCTGATAAGGCTCAAATTATTAGCAAGGTAATCTTAGAGTAAGTTTCAATCAGCAGCCTCACAAGGGGGAACGGCATGCAGGCAAGTGGATACACAGGCCCCAGCCACCTGCACGGAAAGCCTTCTGCTCATTCTCCTGCACAATTCACAGTCTCCCGGGGAGATGAGGATTAGGTTGAGCATGTTAATTCAGGACAGAATAAAATGGCTTAAATCTTTAGAGAGTTCCATTCATACCTAGATACGGCAACATTCGCCATGCAGCAATCTTGTCAGCGAGGAGACATAATGCACAAAACTGTCACTAAATTATACACTGAAGCCAGTTCGTATTGGTGGCAATAGATTTTATGACAGATCTCTCACCAAAGCAGGGCACATAATTTATATCTATCCCACGTCCCTCGCCTCTCCTTGATAAAAGTCAGGAGGAAGGCATATTTGTATTCTGCTGTCCTCTGCCGAGGGTGTTTAACATGCTTATAGGCCAAATGAAACTGCTTTGTTTGTTATCTCCTGGCTTCCAGAAATAGTCAGCTCTGATAATGTGCCACTGGAGTTGAGTTACCACATAATGATGTAATGGCCCGGGAGTACAGTGAAACCACAAATGTCCAAATGAATTGACACAATTTCCTGTAGAGGAAGCAATCTGAAAATAATAGGCAGAAATTCTGGCTCCTTTTACACTTAGAGGAGATGATAGTCATCACAGAAGGGGTGTCTAGGAGAGTTCTGGTTGATCCACAGAAGGGAATGCTTACAAATACCAGGCTTTCAAAAATAGATGGTGGACCCATCAAGTCTTCTTTATCTATCTTCTAGGAGAAAATTGGGAGCAGGCTTTGTTGAGTCCATAACAAACGCTGAGAATCACCAAACCTTCCTGTGTAAGTCTGGGCATCATTTCACGAGTTCCATGAGAGGATGATGACCTCCTTGACTTCCTGTCCTTGCACCTGCCCTTTTCCTCTGCTTGGAACACTGGTGTTTCTTCCCAACTGTTTTTCCTGTCTTCCCCTGCCGCACCCTGCCTTCTTCCCAGCCTTCGATTCACAGCTGAAACTTGGCCTCCATTGGGAAGCCCCCTGTGAAGAAGCCAGAATTTGGGGAAATCCTCTCCTTGTGCTTTCTCAGCAGGTTCCTCACCTGTTTCCTCTTAGAGCACAGCCCTCTCCACTTGACTGGGAGCTCTCTGAAGGTAAGCACTGTGCTTTATTCATTCACTTTTCTATCTCCAGGAGCCTTCCCAATGCCTGGCACAGAGGAGAGGCTCAATCAATATTTACTGAATGCATATTGAAAGGAGAAATCCAAATTATGGGGATTTACTTTGTTATTGAAATGTGTTATTTGGGGATTTCTTTTTTAAGACCACAAAGATGTCTACACGCACTCTCCAGCAGACATAAGCTTTTGGGTATGGCCCTCTTTGCTGGATGTTCTATTTGCCTTTTGGGATATCCTCTTGTACTCACTGGTATCCTGTTCTGTGCCCTGGGAAGCTGACCTCCCAGGTGGGATCCCAAACACTGTGCCTTCTGGCTTTCAGTTGGATTCAGCCAATGAAGGGCACTGTTAGCAGATGGAAGATGGGAGGAGAATGGGATGCAGACATTTACCGCCTGCCCCATCCCCACTGCCTCCCTGGTGGGTTGACTCTGTATTTCTATTAAAAAGCTGTGGTCCTTTGACAGTCTCCCATAGCTTTGTGCTAACACAGAGGCTCTGCTTCCATGGAAGCCTAAACGTAGTCATAACTCCCCTCCATGACTGAGTGCAGGTGGCTTCACCATCCCTGATAGATTTCCCTTAACCTGTAAATACCTTGGTAAAGCTCCACTCATTAAATTCTCCCTAATTACTCGGTTTGAGAGTTGTCATCTGTTTTCTGCTGGGACACCAACTGACGTGCTTTCCTTCCCTGATTCTGCCCATCTGCCATCATGAAGAACAAGAGAGACCGCACAAAGGCCACAAAGGCAGTGTTGCTAACACCATATCCTCTCACTATAGTGAGTGGGCTTCATCATCACTTGTTGAGACCACCACTCATGCCTTCTAAAGACCCCATTTAGGTCTTTATTTCCTCTTTTAGAGGAAATAAAACATTAAAAACTCTTGAAAGGATGCTTATTCACCTGCCTTTTAATTTATTTTTCATTCAATGAATGAGTATTGTGACTCTGTGTTTGCCTTCCAGATAAGAGTGTAAATGAGACAGGCCAGGTATATTACCTCATGGAGTTTATAGACTGATAGGGAAATCAGACCACAAATAAGACATATGATTTATAATTGTAGGAAATGGTATAAGGGAGAAATGCATGGTGCCAGCATATTTCAGAGAATATCCTATAGTTCATACATAAAAAATATTTCTTGTATAGATTTACATACTTAAAACATTGAACAGACATGAGTTTGAAATGTGATTACAAATGCTTTGCATTTTTATTTAAAAGCCTAGGACATTCTGAGACTCCCTCTAAACTCCAAGTGCATGGAATCTCCTGGTTTCGTGTCAGCTCCGCAGGACATGAGTATACTTGATCTGGTGCCCACAGAGCTGGGCTTATCCACTTGTGGTTTGGAAGCTTGGTCAAGTACAATGAGATTGCTGCTAGATAAAGTGATATAGTTCCCTTAAAGGGCATTACTGCTAATGAATCTTTATGATATGTTTGTTTCCTAGTTCAAAGGAACGATTTCAGAAATCCAGAACAATATATTATTGTCCACTGTTCTAGGGAGATTGTTATCTAAAATGGTGTAGTAGTCAAAGAGAAGGAAGTTCCTTCTAAAACAGCATGATGCAATGACCATGGTAGGAGTCATCCATTTATTCAAGGAACATCTGTTGAATGCCTGCCATGTGCCAGCTCTGACACAGGCACAGGTCCTAGAGGAGTTTACATTTTAGTTGAAGAGATTGTCCAGAATTTGGGGAAGGGGAAGAAGCAATCCTCAGAAATGCAAGCGTCCTAACCTTGAGCAATATTAGGTGGGAAAAATGCCTTCTCTACAAGGTTCCGTGGAGCCTGATGCTTCCATAGAACACAGGCCCCTGCTTCCACCGCTGCCCCTCCGGCAACTCACTTATGACACCTCTTCCCTTCCAGGTGCCATCAGAGAGCCCTGCAACCTGTGTTCAGCCAGGTTGTGTTAATGAATGCATAACTGAATGAATCCATGTTGACCCACATCTCCTCAAGATGGAGCTGTGAAGGGCACAATCGTCATCTTGTCAGCAAGGCCCTCCAAACCAACACCTATGAGAGGAGGTGGTTCTACTTTGGTTCCAACAACACAAAAAAGGCAACTTTCTACTCGCCCCACCCATCTTCAGAAACATCTAGCCTGTCTGAAGCTGGGTAACTAAAGCTCAAGAAATATAAAATCCAAAATTTCTCTTCAATTCTTGGAGACTCTCTTCTGCCTCAAAAACACGGCCGGCAGCAGGACACCACAAACATGAACCTATGCTTTTGCTAGACTCTAGCCTCCTTCTGGCACCCGCCCTACCCCTTTGCTGGGGTTCCCCAACATATGTGCCTGGTACTTCATGTTACATTCTCCATTGTAATCCCCCACTATTTGATCTTTGAACCTCTCAACCTCAACTCTTCTCACACCGTTCGCTCATGGTTCTGCCATTTGTGGCTGAGAATACAGGTGTTCATAGAATACTTCTCAGAAACAACTAGCTTCCAGAAGTTTCTGAAGACCAATGCACAGTGAAGTATCTCTAATCCTATTTTTTTTGCAATGTATTCTGACAGGTGGCATTGGAGGTTAAAAGTTTAAGTTCAAACTTTTGGTAGCTCAGTGACATTACTGTAGGTCTTGTCCAGGATGTGGGTAAAAAGGTATTAAAACATCTCTGCCCATCTTATGTTCTCTCATGTTTAGAAATTGTAATGCAGTGAGGAAAAAAAAAAAGAGCACTACTTTGTGTCACACGGGACTTGATTCCTATTCCTCACTCTGCCCCTGGCCCAGGGCCTAGGGACTCAGCAGTTTTGGATCTCAATTTCCTCACAGCACTCCTTTACAATTATGATTTGATACGTGTGAAATAAATTCCCAGGACATAATTCTTTAGAGTTAGTCTTAAAGTATTTTAAAACCAAAGGAAAATTGATTTTGTATCAGCCAGTGGTTTCTTCATTATCTGGCCTTGTGAGAATAGCCCGGGTATCATTGAGAAATAGAACTGCGCATGCGCAGACACACAGAGACCTGAGGATTCTGTTGATCATTTTTCTCAAGGTCTTGCTTCATGAGGACTCTTTCATCTTTCTTTCCTAAGCCCCTTTAGGAAAGAACTTGGAAGATCAGCTGCATGAGGAAAGATTAGCATAGGCTGAGAATCCAACGCAAAAAGAGGGTCTATCCTAGCACGAAGCAAGGCATGAAAACATTTTCAAGCATTTTGGGATGATGATGATAATGACAACACCATGTATTTCTCCCAGGAAGCTCAAAGAACTTCATAGGCCTCACATCAATCATCCTTGCCACTTCCCCAAAAGGAAGGAAAGGGCAGGCACTGATATGATATAAATGGCAGCAGCAGAGTGAGCCATCACATCGAATGAGAGCCTTATACATTGTTCATTGTCACTTGTAACCATACAGCAACTACAGTGAAAGTCAGGGAGGGGATGTGACCCGGTCTCAGGCCAGAAGCTACATCTCTGGGCAAGTAGGTGCACCTGAGTTTTGTAAATGGCACTTTGGACAATGATTTATTACTGATTATGGCCTGTCTAGTCTCATGTTTTCAAGTCATATTTTGCTGTCCTGATGTTGTTTACGGAATAAAACCTGGTTTCCACAAACTAGTGATTACTAGATTTCCCTTTAAGCTTCTGATTGTCAAACAATTACAGTAATGCTCTTCATAATATTTTGGTCAATGATGGACTGCATATATATCAGTGGTTGCATGAGATGATAACGGAGCTGAAGAATTTCTGTTACCTACTGATGCCCTAGCTATCAAAATGTCCTCGCAATGCATTACTCACATGTTTGTGGTGATGCCGGTGTAAACAAGCCTACTGTGCTGTCTTTGTACAAAGTCTGACACATACAATTATGTGTAGTACATAATACTCGATAATGGTAATAAATAACTACATTCTGGTTTATATATTTATTATACGATATATTTTATTGTTTTTTTAAATGTTCCTTTATTTATGTTTTTTTTTTTTTTTTTTTTTTTTTTTTTTTTTTTTTTTGCTTTTGACCACCACACCTGGCTAATTTTTTTGTATTTTTAGTAGAGACAGGGTTTCACCATGTTGGCCAGGCTGGTTTCAAATTCCTGACCTCAAGTGATCCACCTGCCTCAGCCTCCCAAAGTGCTAGGATTACGGGCATGAGCCCGGCCTTTATCATTATTACAGAATGTACTCCTTCTACTTATTAAAAACAATTAACTGTAAAACAGCCTCAGGCAGGTCCTTCAGGTGGTATTCCAGAAGAAAGCATTGTTATCCTAAGAGAAGGCAGCTTCATGTCTGTTATTGCCCCTGAAGGCTTTCCAGTGGGACAAGATGTGGAGGTGGAAGACAATGATATTGATAATCATTCACCACTCACTCATTGACTCGCCCAGAGCAATGTCCAGTCCAGCAAGCTTCATTCATGGTTCATTCATGAGCTTCATTCATGAGCCTTATACATTGTTATACATTATAAATGTCCTATATAGGTATATCAATTTTTATCCATTAGATCATATTTTTGCTATACCTTTTCCATGTTTAGATATATTTATATATACAAATACTTACTATTGTTCTAAAATTGCCTACAATATTCGGTACAGTAATTTGCTATACAGGTTTGTAGCCAAGGAGCAATGGGCTATACCATTTAGGTTGGTATAAGCACATTCTATGATGTTTGCACTAAGACAAAATCGCCTAATACCACATTTCTTACAGTGTATCCCTGCTCTTAAATGATGCATCACTGTTCAATTTTTCGTCTAAAAGAGAGTGAACCAAAGAGCTTCCCATCCTCATGATCCTTTAGCAAATAGATAAGACAAAGCCTTATCCTGTATTTAGCCACTTAGATTTCTTCCAGGGTTTTTCTAGCTTAAATATCTCCTTCTCTGCTCTGTCTCTCACTCCCTTCTGTCCTTGTATTTCCTATTTTTTCCTCATTATTAAAAATTAAATTCCTATTCTGTGCTCTAAATCATAGCCCCACAAATGCACATGTAATTCCAGTTTAAAATGTAAATAAATAGCCTTATCCCTGGAAGCTGCAGTTGTCCTAATCTCTCTACCATTATCAACATTTAATGAATTCTAAGAAGTTCAGGACACAGTACTTGTCAAAGAAAGCTGAAGCAAGCCATGCACTCAGGTCAGTCCACTTTTTGAAATAAGTTGGTGTGGCCCAGCTTGGAAAAAAAGGAACAAAACAGTGGGTCAGGGTGGGCCAAATGACTCATTGTGGGGAGAAAAGCATGAAGCCAACAGAGGAGACATTTCCAGAAGATTGAGAAAAGACAGCTCCCCAATTTGTTAATGCTGGTTAAAGCCGTTTCATTACTTGTTAGGGGTAGAAGTCAGTCTATTGAGGGTTATAAAAGTTCAGAGTGAGGACCCAGAAACATTGGGTGGAGGCCACTTTGCTTAAACAAACAAACAAACAAAAAGTGGCATGAAGGAAATACAGCAGCTAAGAATATTCCAAGGTCAGAAGAAAAGTTCCCTCCCAGGTAAAGATTTCCTGAGTGGGAAGGAAGAAAGAGGAAACAAATAAGCAAGGACACGACCAACAAAAACAAAAATGCCATCTTTATTTTTTCAGGTTATATTTTGATCCCAATCTGTTTCCTGAGATACATCTAAAAATGAAAAAGGAAGCCTGAAATAGAATTCACTACACTTTTTAGACTACAATATAGATGTGTAATGAATGCATAGAGAGGAGCAAATAGGTTCCCCCCACCCCACACACACTCACACTCACACACACACACACTCAGCTCTCATGCCAGAGTCCTTCAAGTAGGGGGATTTCAGAGAGACCTCGAAGACATCTGCCTTCTAGTCTGAGAATATATGATCTAATTTCCAACACATCCACTTTGAAAACTCCTGGTTTTCAAAGCAGTAACTGATCACAATGGAAAAATCAGGCAGTCAGGGATTCCGGGACAGCCATACAACTGCCTCCCAGGGAAGTATTTCCCCTGAAGACCTACGGGTAAAATAGATGACAGCTCATTTCCCATTCATTGTACAGCTAAAGAACTAAAAACTCCACTGTCCCAGGTATTACTTTTCCTAGAAGTGCAGCTAGAAGCTACAAAATGAGAGAGTAAAATCATGTTTCTCTAGAAAGCAGCTTTCTGCACTCAAGGAAATTGCTTCAGTTCAGCACATCTGTCAATAAGCGCTAACTCCTATTGGGCATTTAAAGTTTATATTTTTAAATTAATTCTTTTTTTTACAAAAAAAAGAAGAATTAGTCAAAACAGCTACTTTTGAGTGTGGACTCCTCGACACCCTGGGGACACCAGGCTCTGGATTAGCTCTAGGAGAATATTTTGGCACTTGGTAATTATGAGTAAATCTTATGACTCATCAATACGCATCACTTTAATGATGTCCTCTTTCAAGTAATTTCTTCTAAGAAGTGAGGCACCTCACTCAGCTGCAGCTGAGGCCACACTACTATGATACATATTAATTCAGTGTCCCCATCAAGGACACTGAAGGGGCTTTTCTATCCCTTAGTTGCCCGTCCATAGGGCAATAATGGGGAAGAGCTCTGAGCAATTAGTATTCAAGGCTTCCTCCTATATCCTGGAAAGGTACAACAAATTGATCAGATAGTAAATTAGGCTTTTGTTAAATCCACTCAGTTTGACAGTAATGGTTAAATTCAAAACTAGATCATCAATAGCACTGAAAAGTAAGTTGACTATGTCACTTTGATGTGCCTTGGGCTGCCATGATCTTTGGGGAGCAAATAGACAGTATTCACCATTTCATTCCAAAAGATTCTTTTGTAATTGCATTTAAGTTACTTTAAGGCCTGGCTACTTATTTGGTGAAACTGAACAAAAGTACCTGGTGGTTCAGCATGCTAATGAGCTAAGTTTACACTGAGGTAACTAGGTGCCAATATAAGTCACCATGGCTACAAAATTAATCTGGCACTCCAGAAACCAGGGTGTGCAGAGTCATTATAAACAACAATGTTGCTCCCATAACAAAAGTCATCCATTCCACATGGTTCGATGGGAACAACTGTGCAAACAGAATCCTATAAGAGCTTATAAGTCTAAGGCTTAGTCCTGTAGCCAACCATAATTTGAAGTGTGGTGCTCTGGTTTCCAAAAGTAACTACCTCTGTCATCCTTTTCAGACCCACCCAAATTACAGCTTTGGCTGTGAAAAAGGGTTGGGAGAATGACTGCATAGTGAGAACAGTGTATTTTTTGAAAGGTAATTGCCCTATTTGTTGGTTCTGCTCCATATCTGGCCTACAGAGTCAAAATATATTAAAATGTCGTAAGGCAGCCTCATTGAAAAGCTGAACCATGCAGGGCTCATGCCTTTTACTAGCTGGAGACATATGCTCCAAATGCCAGATCATATTTTAGGAAGATGCTAACATTGTCCCTCAAATATTCTCCAAGGGGAAAGGAAACGCTTTCCACAAACTCCGCCTTTGCTGAGGGCTGCCTCCAGGAGGGGGTCTTCCCTACTTCTTTCAGACCTTTGTACTTCCTCTGTGGGGGGAAAAATTCCTACTGTTTCAGAAGGGTTGCTACAAAAATTTATATGCACTCTTCTCAAAGCATCAGGTGACAGAATATCTCTATTTCATTCATCAATTTATTCAACAAGTATTTATTGAGAGCCTACTATGTATGAAAGGTGATTTTAGGCACTTCACATATATCACTGAAATTCCCGGTGGAGCTGACTTTCATGGAAGGGGGCAGTGGGAAAACAGATAAGAACAGACATAATAACTAAAATATATAATACATCAGTAGGTGATAAAAGCTAAGGAAAAAAGTAACAGAAGACAGATATGGAGATGAGGTATGTGGAGCGAGAGGTAGTTAACAAGAGGAATCTGGCATTCTGGCTTATTAATAGGCCTCTTTGAGAAGGTGATATTTGAACAAAGGCTTGAAGGAGGTAAGGGAGTTAGTGATATTGATGGTTGGAGGACGGTCATTTAGGAAGAGGGAACAGCCGCCAATGAAAAAGCCCTAAGTCAAGAACATGCCAATCATATTTGAGAAAGTCTGGGAGGCCAATGTGAACCCTGCCAGGCGAATGCAAGGGAAAGAATGGGGGTAGGAGATGAGATAAAAGAATAGTAAGTACACAGATCATGTGGGGCTTATAGACCACTGATCTTCAACTTTCAAGTGTATACACATTAATTGAGATCATGTGAAAAGGAAAAGTCATATCCACTTGGTCTGAGGCTGGGCTTCTGTATCTCTAATCTACTGCCTCTGGTGCTGCTGCTGCCTGGAACATATTTTGAGTAGGAGGATTTCTGACCATTGTAAGGGACTTTTACTCTGAATGCAGTGAGGATCCACTGAAAGCTTTTGCAAGTGTTGAGAATAGATTATGGCCACGGAAGAGAAATTCGGAGACCAGTGAGGAGACTACTGTAATAAAGGCAAGAAAACAGGAGGACTTGGGTCAAGAAAGTGTCAGTGGAAGCAGTTAGACTATGGACATGTTTTGAAGATATAGCTTTCATAGTCTTTTGATGGATAAGAAGCTGTATGTGATAGAAGGAGAAGAACCAAAATTATGCTGAAGTATTTGACTAAAGCAGCAGAAAAAAGACTTGGCAATCAACTGAAATGGGGAATGCTGCAAGTGAGACACGGTTTGGGAGGTAGGTTAGGAATTTTCATTTGTCCATAATACATCTGGTGATGTTAAAGAGGCAAAATTTGGAACCTGGAAGAGAGAGCTGAACTGGAAATATGAATATGGCAGTGGTTGACATAAGATATTTGAAACCATGAAACTGGATGAGATCACCCAGAGAGTGAATACACATAGAAAGGAATAGACCAATCATGGCCCTATGGCACTCCAACTGGCTCATTTCCTGGTGTTGCTCTAAGAGAGTCTCTTGCCCCCAGGAAAAAACATAGAGGAAGCCTCGAAAGGGAATTACTTCTCAAATTTTGCTGGAAGCAGTTCCTGTGGACTGAGTGTTTGGATTCTCCTCCAAGTCTCCCATACCACATCTCACTCATAAAAGTAACGAGACCACACTGTCCTTTTCGCAATGACTTGTGGACAAATGCAGAGTGGGTATAAAAGTACAGTTTCCCACCCTCTAGAATTTCAGTTTCTATGGTGGAGCTGCATCCCTCTTCAAGGATTATCCTGTGAATGGTCAATGACTTGGAGTCCCTACATGATTTGTTGAAACAGGTCCAGGGCAAACATCCATTTGAGGCAGCAGCACAAACATTTATTAATGCATTCAACAATGAGCATTACAATGAGTAAGTACTTGCCTAAACAATATAGAAGTTACAGAGAAGAAACACCTACGAGTTACAGAGAAGTTACAGAGAAGAAACACCTACCAGTCTTTCCTACATGACTGGTTTGGTATCCTGAACTGCTGAGCTTAGCTTGATATGCCTGAAGAAAAACAAATCACACACACACACACATACACACACACACACACACACACACACACACACACACACACAATCTATTGCCCTTGGGAATCTATCTTGGATCAACCTCTCAAACCTGCTCATTCCATCTGGCCAAGTTTCTGTTGCAGATTTATCCCTTTGGTACCCTTCTTTTCTCTAACTGCTACCCTGTTAATAGGAGTTTAGATTGCTTTTGATTGGTCTGCTTTCCTGGAATACATGGTTCCATTCTACCCATGCCTAAGGCCGGCTGCAGTTCCCAAGACCGAGGAAGGGCAAAGCTGTAGGCTCTCTGCTTATTTAGGACTACAGATGGTTCGGTACTCTCCTCAAGGAAATTGTAGTGGAGAGAATAGAGATTAGCATAGTAAGATTGCATGACAAATCAGCCAGAGTATATATATATATATATATATATGTGTGAATATACATTTTGATGTATACACAGAAGTGGGCTACTAGTAGCATAAACATTAATATTATAATGTAACTTATAGATACACGATACATATGTATCACAGATACAAATCCATTCTGCCTGTGTTCCATCTCAGATTATGTGGGTCACTTTTTTTCAGGGGAGAAGACTGTTATTCCCCAATATCCACCCAAAGGTTAAGTGTGTGCCCCATAATTTCCCCATTTCTATTAATAGTTCACTCTGGGTCTTTCATCCATGAATTTACCTATACCTTTTCAGAAGCTATTGACAGTTGAGAACGTACCACCTCCTGGGAGTAATGACAGCGTTTTATGCATCACTGGGGAGTGACAGTGCAAAAGGTATCTGTCGAGGCCTGCCTTGGTTTGTGGTCTCACGGCCACCTCTCCCACACATTTCTCCCACCTATAGACTAATCCCTGCCCCAGGATCTAGCACCAATCCTGTCTTTAATCACAAGGACTTAAAGATATGTGCTTCAACAGTTAGTTGACTCAGAGGCAAATCACCACAGTCACCAATTCTGTCAGACTGTATGACCCAGTTCTATAAATGAGCTTGTGTCTTGTTTCTGGGATCAGCTTCCCACCTTGTGCCCCAGTGGTGGCTTCACCGTCTTTGTCTTGGTCCTTTGTATCCAGGTCCCCAGTGTGGTAACTGTCCAGGATTCTAGGCCTTTTAAGAATAGTCTCAGCCATTATTCTTCTCACATCTAAAGCATCTGCCTGCAACATGGGAATCCCTTCCCCAAACCCTGAATTGCCAGTGTCTTCTGACGCTGCCTGTCTGCATGTCTGTCTGCATGATGATCCTATATTTCTGCACTCTGCCCACCTGTCAGGACTACACAGATATCGGGCATCTGACCCTTTACACTCATTGCCTCCTGGATCCTCCTGTTGTTGATGGTTTAACTGTGTGGATGTTGCGCGCGATGCATGGTCATTTTCTCTATCATGAGCACACGTGCAGGAGAAATAAAGAATATTAATCTGAGCCACTGCTTACTGCTCTGTAGATCACAACTGCTCAGTTGAAGAGGGTACCATATGCAATGTGAGAAAGGTGCAGCAAATCACAACATAAATAGCACCCTCTAGAGTTGTGCTGTGCAGCACACCTGATGGTAACCACTGCTTGATACCCTAACAGCACATCTAAAGCACTGCGCTTGTAGCTAGTGAAGTGGTGGCCAGCATATGTATTGGCATCAGCATTTACATGTGCTGGTGTTGACTAAAAGTTCAATACACTTTAATTAGAGCCTAAAATCAGGGTCAAATTCAAAGGAAAAAAGTGAGGCAATATGCCTAACCTCAAACACTTGGCATTTAAATAATGTAACCGTCAATAAGACTAAAACTTTTTCTCACTGAGGTCAGGCAAGCTGCTTTCCCAGGAGAGGTGGTGCAGTCCTAAACAATGCAGTGCACATTTCAGACTGCAATGGCTCACACAGCACATGTGGCCTGAGGGGTGCCAAAAGCCCTTCTTGCTTTCAGTGATCTCCTCCTCCCAGCTACCAGAGATCCCAGCCTCCTCACCATTAAAGTCAAATTTTAAGATTAATTGGAATCCTACTCAGCTCCCTTGATTTCTTCTCTACCCCTCCAAAAAACTGTTATCTTGGAAACCTATTAGGTATTCATTTAAATACAAATCACCATTGCTGTCTTAATGAATCACATATAAGTTTCTGAAGGGATATATTACAGGCCAGCTCTACGGAGGAGGGAAAGGAGAGACAATAGTGTCTAGATATAGGAGCAGCCTAATACATGTGGCAGGATGGGGTAGTGAAAACTGATCTGAGAAGCAGGAGATGTGGGATCCAAGAGAGGTTATACAGCTGGCCAACTGTGCAATCCTGGTCAAGTCATGCTACATCTCTAGGTGTCTGCCCTTTCAACTGTAAAGATGAAGGAATTAGGTTAGATGATTTGTGAGCACTTGCCACTGTTAAAATTGTAAACTATAAATCTGGGAAGTGAAAGCTTTTTCTGCATGAAGTGTCAGGGTGGTGATCTTCAAACAGAACAAGGACACAGATTAAATTGATGCTGAAGGAATTCCAAACAAGTATGAAGAATTGTCCCAAACCAACTCCACCTCCTTCACAATTCTCCCCAAGGCAGCCCTGAAAGAACAACACTTAACTGCAAAGCAGGAGCTCCAACAACAGCATGTGTAATTGAAAAGGTGGTTTCATGGGCACCATTGAGAACTGACGGAAATTTGAAACTTTACATGTTGGCATTCATTCAGAAGGTGGCACTTGTGAATACCTATTATACATGCAGATTTTCATCTCATAAATTAGGTTATAATGTGCTTTGTTAATTCTAGCAAGGTATTAATATCACATTAATCTAAGTCATAAAAATAAAGTATTTATGGATCTTATTCATCCCTTTAAGAATCAAGTGCCATATGGAAGGTAGTGTTGAAGGAGATGTGAGGTCCATAGATGAGTCTCCCTGCTCGCATTCAAGGAAAAGCATCATTACTCTTCCAGGCCCACTAACACTCCCTGCCCTCCATGCTTAGCTCAAGCCCCATTTCTCCACAAGCAGCCCGTCAGCTCACCCACAGTCTCTGCTCTTCCTGATTTCCTGTGGCACTTACTGCTGCACCTCACACTGCACCTTTGCATTCTGGCCGTCTTATGTTGTTTGGTAATTATCTTATATATGCAAGTCTTGACATTCCAACTGAATTGAAAACTCCTTTAGACCAAGATCCCATGATACATTTCTCCTTTATCTCTGCAAGGACTGGGTGCTGATACATATTTGGTACTCCACATACGTATATTGAACAAGATTAATTTCACAGACTTTTGAGAGTCTACTATGGGCTAGGTTGGGAGAGACAACAATAGATTACAGCAGTGGTCCTCAGCGTTTTTGACACCAGGGACTAGTTTCTCAGAAGACAATTTTTCCATAAACTGGGGGGCAGGGGAAGATGGTTTCAGGATGGAACTATTCCGCCTCAGATCATCAGGCATTAGATTCTCATAAGGAGGGTGCAACCTATCTCCCCTGCATGCAGAGTTCACAATAGGATTCTTGCTCCTATGAGAATCTAATGACACAGCTGATTGACAGGAGGCAGAACTCAGGTGGTAATGCCTGCTTGCCTGCCACTCACCTCCTGCTGTGTGGCCTGGTTCCTAATAGGCCATGGACTGGTATGGGTCCATGGCCCAGGGGTTGGAGACTCTTGGACTACAGAATTTCAGTCTTAAAAGCATTTATGAAGGAGAAGGAAAGAGAGAGATGTTTATGATAATCACTAAGGTGGAAGGGCCATGACAAATAAAAGAATGAAATATTTTGCAACCACGGAGGAGAGCAATACATTTTAAATGATGGGCTAACGCAGTGGTGGTCAAATGTTGACATGCATTGGAATCACCTGGAGAGTGCATGTTGCAGAGCTCCACCTCCAAAGCGTTACTCAGATTTGATATGGCCTGAACATCTGCATTCCTCACTAGTTCCTAGGTGATGTTGATGTTCCTAGCTCAGGGGCAATACTTTGAGAACCACTGGACTAGGGACAGATAGGCCTGAAATAACAAACAGCATTTCAGCAGCTATTTTCATCTTTTTATTTTAAATGAGTGCAAGAGGAGACTGCCAAGTAAACAGGATGAGTAAAGGTATAGAGATGTGAAAGCGGCCACACTGTTTTGTGATAGAAAGTAGCTGTATGGAGATACAAGGCTACCAGAATTCGGGGGCAATATTTTGGAGGCCTTCAATGTCATAGCAGGGAGCCTGGATTATTTATTAGGTTACAGAGAATATGGGGAGTGGAGAACATAGATTCCAAAAAGGGGCTGACAACAGGAGGCAATGGCAGAATGGACTAGAGGGTTTGATAATTAAGCCACTAGACCAAGCTGTCTTTATTAAGCGGAAACCAAAATAGAATCGAGACATGTGTTCTTCAAAAGCCACTCCATATGCTTCTGGAGTTTATCTGAGTAAGGAGGACAAAGGCCCCAGTTCGGTCGCAGTGTAGAGTTTTGAAATTCTGCTTTTATTATCACACACACACAAACACACAGGTACAACAGAATTTAGCAAATGCTTCCTCACTCATCTGTTTGAAGGAGGCTGTAGCTCTGAAATAAGATTTAGCCTGGTGCTAGCTGTATGGGTGTGGAAGCACTACCAGATTCCCAGGATGAGGTGATTCTCTCAGCTCAAGAGGTGTCCAGAATAAAACCTGACATACCAAATGGAGTTGAAGAGGAGGAAAATGGTATCAAGCCTGCTAATGGGGCTCTGCTTGAAAAAAAAAAAAAAAATACTGAGTTTCAGTTCTGTCTCCCAAAATAAAAAAAAAAAAAAACAGACATATAGTGCCAGACACTGCTCTATACATTATTTAATACTCACAAAAGGAATGCTTATTATCTCTGTTTTATAGATGAGAAATCCAAGACATAGATAAGTCAAGAAAGATGACAAGATTACAAAGCTCATAAGAAATGGTGCCAGTGTTTGAACTCAGAAAAGCCAAGAATCAGCATTTATGCAGTTAGCCACTACACTAGGTGTGTACTCTCTGCGGGGTAGCAATCCTGAGGTTACATTTGCATTTGAAAAATAAAGTCCTGATTTGTCTTATGCCTTCTTCTCGTCTGTCCTCTTTTCTTTCCTTACTTCTTTCCTTTCAAATTATTGAGCATCTATGATGTGTCAAGCACTGCACGCAGATTGAAATTGCTTTTAAAAAGTTGAGCCAATAAACTATTCTAAGCAGAGAAATAATTCTAGTAGTGAATTACATATGTGGGCAGGGTTTTCAAAAAAAATCAACCACTCCATGGGGCCATCCTCTTGGAGTGCAGCTCTGGCTACACTTGCAAATTAATAAAATTCCAGGACCTTGTCCCCAACCTTATTTAGTTTCTTATCACAAACCATACTGAACATTTTGCAATGCCAAACAGAATCCAAAACTCCCTGGAAGAAGATAGTGTAAAGAGGGCTTTTATATAGTTTTTTTGGGGAAAAATATCTTAAAAACACGTTCATCTGAATTCTTCTTTCAATTCTCCCATGGAATGATAACCTTCATTTGCAGTTTGTGAGATTTCTGTCAAACGCTTGCCATAGCCTGAGGTTTAAACCAGAGAAAATCTGACTTGGTCCTGAGGCGGATACCTTTGTAGCTTTCTAATCTCTCTCTCTGAAGTTTACGGGCTTTTAAGAGAGGTTGGTGATGTTCCCTAAAGAGGATTTTCTGTCATTTCATGGGCAGGATTGCATGGTTATGATATTAAGAACTGAAGTTTAGATCTCTTTACGTTTTCCTTAATTGCCATTATTGGCCTAATTGCAGGTACAGGGCTCAAAGAGAAAGCACGTCACTTGCCATCTGCAGCCCGAAGGTACTTGAACCAAACCGAATCTGTTCAGGATGCAAAAGACACTTTAGCATATGCAGAGGCCCGAAATGGCTTTATAGACCCAAATCCTTTTAATAAGCTTAAGACAGGCCTGAATTTATTTAAATGTCTAATTCTAAATGTACGTATGCCTGGTAGTAATGTTTACCATCTGTCTGACACTGCCTGTTGAGGTAATTGTCAAGCTACAGTATGACATATGGTGCACATATTTGGACCTTAAATATAACAGCCTTGGCATGAAACAATTGGAAACCAAGATTTAATCTTTGGTATCATTCAAGTTGGAGTTGAACAAACAGACAGTTCTGGGCTATTACTGTTTTCTTCCTTTATGACAAATACTCCTCCGTAGGCATGCCTGAGAACAACACTGGAGTGGGAGGCCTGGTTTCAATGCGCTGCCTTTTTCTTGCTCTGGCTCTGGCACTTAGAAACCCAGTTGGAATGGCAATTCTGCAGTGGGGGCCAGAAGCCAGTCCCCCGACTGGGCAGCATCTGGTCTCAGCCAAGGAATATTAGTCGGGGGGCGGGGGTCCCACTTGAGAGCCCAGAAGAGCTACTGCCTTGGAAGGAAAAGGCAGATCAAGGCAATAACAACAACTGCAACTCTTCTTTCTCCTCTGTATTCTATTTTTCTACCTTCTCATTTAGTCTCCATTCTGTTTTATTTCCCTGTTTAGTTTTTCCATCACCGGGCCAAATATGGTGGAGTCCGTGAAAAGGAGGAAGACAGGGTAGAGGCTGACAGCTCCATCAGTCCCCTAATGCCCTGGGGAAATGCACATGGCTTGAAGAGATGAGAACAACACCCTTTTCAAGTTATTTTGGTTAAATGATAGAGACCCTAGAGTGACAAATAGCTCAGGCAGTGCTCCCTTTTTTCTTTAAATACTAGCAGCACTGTAGCATTAGATACAGCTGTGTAGATGCCTAAAGCCTGACTTGAAAGACCTACTTTATGCTTGGATTAGAGGATGAGTGTAGCTATTGTCGTTGCAGTCGCTGTCTGGATCTAAAGTGATGTAAATATGGCAACAGGAATAATGTAACTCTTGCAGTAATGTTATTAAGAATGTGGTCAATATCTCTTCTCAATGGGTATGGCACTCCATACAATAATAGCTTCCAATGTAAAGTCAACATAGACACTCTTTCTTAAACCCTGCTTCTATCCCTCTACTGCCCTTTTATTTCTAAAATGAGGCACTGGGGGATGAGCAAGGCAGTCGATAATGGTGTGTGTGTGTGTGTGTGTGTGTGTGTGTGTGTAAATGCCCATGTAGTTTAGGAGGCCTTGAAGACTAAAATAACAATATGCTAGGTCAGTCGCCAAGGTAAATTTAGGCTTGGATTTTCCCCCAGCCTGAAATGACGACTGGATTCTATATTTTGGTATCCTGCCAAGTTCTGTATTTAAGCCTCAAGCTTAACATGTCCTCTGTTCCTAATTAGCAACAAGGCTAAATTTAGCAAAGGTTTATCCGATGCCACCACAGACACAAAACGACACTAAAGTCTAACATGAAGACACGTTACTTGATGGATTTAGGAAAAGGCAAAACAAACCTAAAGGTGCCTCTCTAAGATCAGATGGCCTGGGATGCTAAGCATTTTTGAAGCACAGGGATAAAACTGACCTTGTGTAATGTTTAAATTTTGACACAGGAAATTTTCTCCCTGGAGGCCACAGTAAATATTGTTAGCAGTGAAGGGTGATCCTCTCTGAGAGGCCTGGCCCTGGGGAAACAATGAGAAGAGGGGTGAGATACATTTCTCATGCTCTCCCACTCCCCTTTGGATTCCCACTGCTTTCCTGCCCAGACTTTGTTCCTCGGGTAGAGTTTCCAGCAGAACAAAATCCTCCAGTGCATTACCACCTCCACCCCCTGACTTCTCCACACCTTCAGACTGGAGTTTCTCTGCAATCACATCCCACACTCAGCCTTTCCTCCTGATCGGCCCCTCAACCTCCCTAGTGCTTCTCCCTGGCTCTCACAGCGTGTTATTTTTCAAAATTTCAAATCTACAGAAGAGCTGCAAGAATAATATGATAAAGGATGAGCCACTTATAACCTTCGCCTTGAGTCACCGGTTTTTAGCATCTTGCCGTATTAAGTTTATTTTTCCTTTTCTCTTTCTGTATATGTGTGTATATATGTACCCATATGGTATATGTGATATTTTCATTATTCTTGCTGAACCATTTTAGAGTCAATTAGACACTCTGACTCTCTCCTCCTATATTTGCATGCATATCCTAAGAACAAGGATGTCAGCTAGATAACCTCAATGACAATCATAACACTTAGAAACATTACATTAACACTGTACTCATAGCCACTCTGTAGCCATTTATATTGCCCCAGAATGTCCTTTATCAGTCTTTCATGTAGGACATTGGTGTTTACGGAAGGTCTAGGCCAGTTGTTTTGCAGAACGTGCCAATTGCTTTAAACTTCAAGTGTTATCACTTTTGGTCCTTCATTAATGGTCCCAAACATCCCTGTATGTGTTTAAGGCTTAAATTCTCATTCCTGCTTAACAGTGAAGAACCAAAGTGCTGGGGGACCTGATGAAGGCCATACAGCTTACTGCTGGCAGAGCTGCAAGGAGACAGCCCATTTCTCCTGACATCCTGCCTGGGATCAACTAGAAGAGTTGGGGCAGAAGAGCATATTTATGGTCCTTTCTCTTCCCTTCATCTTAGGGGCCCCACAACCACAGATCTAACTTCTGGAAGGCCTGATCTCCTCTCTTACTCCTGGGTCTTGCTCCCCTCCACTTCTGCAAACAGCCACACTGAGCCACTGTAATTCTGTTTTCTGTAAGTTTGTTGGGTGGCCCGGGTCTCTCCAGGCTCAGATGACAGGAATGAGGCAAATGTTCCTGATAGGGACAAGCCTTTATTCTCCATGCCTTTTTTCCCACAGAAGGAAGGAAGGGAATTTCCACTCTCCTCCACAAAGAGAAACACTATGGAGATGATTCCTGTAGATAGTCCCCGGGGAAGTGACTGGTAAAACCGGAGGAAGAATCTGAGTGTCCAAATCAGCCTCTTCCTCTTTTGTTCCAGGCTGCCTGTCTGAGAAGACATACTTGCAAGCTCACATGATTGCCTGTGTTTGTGCGTGCAGTGGGTGCAGTTAGCGGGGCTGAGTTCCACTTAGAGGGCATATTAAGGCACCCATTTCGTGGCACATCAAAGACATATGACATTCTCTAATTACATTTATCAAAAGTAAAGCTGCTGTTTTGATGTTTATCTGTCTGATGACTGTAATTCCCTGTTGTTTTCTAGCTTGGGAGGGCAAAGGGGTCTTATTTATTGGCTCCCTGGATCTCCTGCTTTTCTATCAGAGCATTAACCATAATAGAGCAATGCAGGCTTCCTATGTCCCTTGCTGTCCCTCGCCATGGGGTTGAATGAGCGCTATGCTTGCACTGAACTCCTCTCTCCTGAAGAAGAGAGAGGGTTGCCTAGGCTGTAGGACAACAGGGACAACTCAGAGCTGCTCAGGCAGGGTGGGGGTGGTGAGGACAGAGGCAGCCAGCCAGCCTCAGATGAGTCCTGGCCGGCTGGTCTGCCCAGAGACTCCAGGAAGAATTCAGAAGGTGGGAGGAGAGGCCTGGTTCTGTTAAGCAGGTGCAGAGATTATCAAAATGGAGGGGGAAGCCCCTATTTCAAACTCTTTGGTGAAAAGACAAACCCGGCTGATGCTGCCTGGCAATGTACCACCTCTGGACTTCCAAGAAGAGGCCGCCAGCCTGCCGAGGGAGGAGCAGAGGGCTTCGTGTCCAGCTGCCAAGGCTAATGTGTTTGCTATGGAAACTGAGACTCGGGGTCCCTACCAGGTTCTCTGGCTCCTTTACCAGGAGATGACTGGAGCTGTCCTTTCTAGAAAAATGGCCTGTTGTTACTCAGGGGAGGGGGACGTGACAAAGGTTAAGTGGCAGTAAACACAAGGATTAGAGTCTCTCGGCCTTTTGGTTACATCACTAAGACTTTAAATTATCCCAAAGGATGTTTGGTTCACTTCCGAGTGTGGGAAGAAATGGAAGGAAAAGAAATCTTATCTGAAGGCAGAGGTGGTGAAGCCTAGGCCTTGAGCTGTCACATACAGGGATTTGTGTGAATATGTGTATGTGTGTGTGTGTGTGTGTATGTGTGAGAGACAGAGAGAGAGAGAACACACCTGCACATGCACAGACACAAGCAAACATACTGATGTTCCCTCTGAGAGTGACATTAATGTTTATGCCATATCTACATGGTGGAACCATGAAAGCTACACTTCTAATGGAAATGGAAATGAAAGAACTCACAAAATTTCTTCACACTCTGTCTTACTTACTATTCCCATTTTACAGCTATGGGAACTGTGACTTGTCCATAGTCATCTAGTTGGTTAAGGACAAATCAGTCGGAATATACCAAAGTCTTTCTTTTGACTTGACCACACAGATAACCTCACAATTTCTATGAACAACAGGTTTGCCGGGATTTGGTATGTTCTCACTTTGTTTTTCTTTCTCACAAAAGAAAAGTTTACACTTGGAATGAAGATTCAATATGATGAATGGTGACTCAGGTGGATATCACTTCAAAGAGAATCAACATACAGAAAACTACTTTTTTCTTAAATAGATATATCAGCAGAAAGATATTGGAATTTTATGTCAGAATTCATCACAATATATCACTAAAGGTCAAGTTTCCGCAGGACATCTAACATACAATTTGAGTTTCAAATATTTGGTTGACACAGATTTTTGTATTGTATTACTTGAACAAAGCAAATATAAGATACTGTATAGTCAATAAAGTAGACACCACCCAAGGCAAAAAATATTGTCACTTATATTTACTGATATTTCATATCAAATGTCAAGATGAAAATACAAAATGAGACCAGGTTTTAAACAAAAATGAGATTGGTTGTAGGAGAGGGAAGATCACAGTCTACCCTGGTTCTCATTCTTACTTGGCTTGTCTTTTATGGAGACATCACAGTGAGAACATGTTTGATGAGAATATCAAATGCTTTTTCTTGAACCTAATAGTTTGGGTCATAGGACTCAGGAATGGTTGAAGGCAGGAAGAGTATTAATACATGGAGGTAGAGTCAAGAGACATTTCATGTTCCAGTGGACATTTTTATGATCTAAATGAGTTTGACAATTTGCTACAAAAGACATCCCATTCATTGGAATAGAAGGGAGCCATCTTTCAAAGATGATATGACATGCCCTTGTCATTTTCACATGGCTTGGGTCGCAGATTTTACCAATTACTGTATAGCCTTCAGTGTTTTCATCCCATATCAATTTTTTTTTTCCATTTGCACTTCAGGCCAGAGGTGGAAGCGTAACATCTTTCTTTCTTTCCATGTAGTGGCCTGATCCCAGGAAGCCCTTTCATTTAGGGGGCAGGACCAAAACAAAAGAACACAGACCATGCAGCTGAATGTGCCAGATTCCCAGAGGAGCCCAATTTCTGTAGTGTACTTTTAAGTCAAAGAATTTATTTATGTTCTCTCTCTCCTTTCTTGGTCAATGACACGGGTCAAAGGCATTTAATCAAACCCTTGTAGAGAGATGGGTCCCATCACCATGCAGGGCGACGATCTAATTTGTCTTCTGTCAAAAAATATATTTTGGGAACAGAGCCGAATATGATAAGTGTGATGTTTTTTTACGGTCACTGCTGAAATATGTGTACGGCACAGATTTGCTAGGCTCATTATTTCATCTGTCTCTGGATAAATATTGAAATTGTTGTTAGTGTGGATGCTAACTCCTGAGGAAAGATGGGGAGGTATTTTCCTTATACTACTCTTGAGCTCAGCTAGTTAAAGCCAAAATTACCTTCTGGTCTCTGAACCTGAATAATTGATAGCCAAGCAGACAATGCAATGATGGAAAGGTCTACAGGCCAGATGCTTGATTGTTGCTGGAGAAATCATGATGTAAATGAAGCTTATAGTAAAAGAAAACAAAACAAAACCAAAAATCTCCTCCAGTCAGTAGGTGGTACCAAAATTTATAATGTTTGGCTACTTTGGGCTTTATGGGCAGCTTGCTAATTGCTTTGTCAATTAATCTAACTGACGTAATTTAATTTCCTTTGCTGCATTACATAACGGTTTATTAAAGAACTCATATTCAGCTCCTTGGCCCTGGATGACCAGCTTATTTGTAACTGTTGCTAACAGTTTCCAGAAACCCTCTGCTGACATCCTCATCTTCCTAAATGAGAGGAAGTGGGGAACCTGATCCCACATATTAAGCGAGGGCAGATATAGACCTAGTTTCTGAACTAGACCTTATGTCTAAAACTTAAATCTGAACTTGGAAAGTAGGAAGACAGAATGATGTCCCATTTACAAGGTACTGGAGAAAATCTATTTTGGTCCCACAAAGGATCTTTCCCCCAAGTCCACTGCAGGTTTTGCTCTGGCCAACCCCTGATGTGTCCTCATGCATTTCCCTATGTATACTTTCTTCCATGTTCTTTGCTAAAGGAGCAGAGAAAGAAAGAACTCGTTAGACAAGGAAGGGAAGTGAGAAGCTAGCAATAAACTTGGTGGGAAGGGAAAATTCCACCTCTGAAAATAACCCCAGACAGTGATATATCTCTCTAGCACTTAGAAAGGCCCCTGTTTAATCTCAGGAGTGGAACCATGAAAGTCACATTTCTAATGCAAATGAAAGAACTCAAAAAATTGTTTGAACTGATGAGGAGAAATTTTTTTTTTTTTTTTCTGGGATTCCCCATTTGTCCAGGGGCCAGAATTACCTTCACTTCTTTCTGTTGCCTTTTCTAGAAATACCCAGAGCAATACTTCCCTCTACTGCTTGCAAGCAATTATACAACCGAGATAATTAGAATTATTTATACAAAATGGCATACCTGTTTCACAGGTGAAGAAACTGAGGCATATGTGTTGGCCTTTGCAAAGTAAAGTCAAAAGGAAAGTTTAATAACGCTCTAAGATACCCTCTGCTCTATAGAATATCTATATGTAAGCCTAGGCAAATGTACCTTTCTGAATGTAAATCTGAACCAATGGACTCTGTTAAACAAAGAGATCAGGCAAACTATTTTTTTAATCTATTAGTTGTTAAAGGGAAGCTTTTGAAATAGATTTAGAAGAGCAGAAGCAACAAATTATCAAAGTATATATCTACAAATACCTGAGTCTCACATCACACTGCTGATGTCAGAACCTCTGCAAGAGGGACCTGGGCTGGCTTCTAACAAAATTTTTCAAGCAATTCTAATAACTGCTAAATGAGTAAAATGTAATCCCGGCTAGTAGGGTATTTGAAAGCAGTGGAGAAGAAAATGTGTATGATGTCTGTTTTTATTGTTCATATAAAATGGTTTCAATTTTATCATTTGATAAAAGTATGGAATAAATTCATTTGCATTGATTATATTATGGTCTTAATTATTTTAAATTATATAAAGATATGTAATAAAGTCACAATTATTGGCCATAGAAACATACAATTTAGAAATTGTCAGCAGATGTTGGCATCTTCATATTTTTTCCCATTTATAATTTAGCTCCATTTACATTTGGTGGCATTTGTTGAATAGCTACAGAAAGAATGAAAGTGCACCATGAGAGTGGAATTAGGTCTGTGTGACCCACCAAGTGTCTGTTCAACAAAAAGCGATTTCTCAAGGGCAAAGTGGCTTCTAACCAGTAAAAGTCTTATATTTCATCAGAAGGGTCATTCTACCAGTATCCTAGCTGACTGGCTATGAAACTAGCTATGAAAAGGACTTCTCAAGAAACTAGAAAGTCTAGTAGTATTGCAGTGTCAAAAAGAGACTTTTGCTGCAGAGGTGGGAGTGTTTGAGCTTATCATTGAGGGATTAAGAGCCAGAGTGTTAGCAACTATCCTTCGAGTAGCCATGATCATGTCAAGAACCTCCATGGGTGGGAGTATTGCCATTGCCTTTAAGCACTGAAGATTAAAACAAACAGATAAAGCTCGACCCAATGAGACAGTCAGTCTCACCGCCATCTGTGAGCCTGGCGTTCTATGGGGGGAGAAAATAACAGGCTATCAACCCAAGATTTACCTGCAAAAGCTTTAGAACTCCAATTTCAAGCCCTCCAGATATAGCTTCATCTTTCATTTAAAGAACCTCTTGTTTCCATCTAAGAAACTATAAGCTATAGGTAAAGTTGAACCCCAAGTTTCATAAGGAATATAACCCTGAGAAACAATAGGTGACTGAAAATCACACAACTGAAAGTATTAGAATTACCTTAAGTCAGTTCTGAAAACATGACCTATTCATCATACTTTATGAAGCAAGATTTTAAATACAAAATATCATGACATTAGTCATCCTATTCAAACGTTTGCCATGAGTGATAATTTTATGAAGTTATGAATTAATATACCCATAATTACTTTTTGATACAAATAACATAAATGTTTCCTCTTGTGGCTGGTCTCATCTGGCTTTGCAGGTAAGCCATGGAAGTTATGCAGAGAATGAGGGAGAGGACAAGGGGGAGGTTGGTTAAATGAGCCTGGGAAGGGCACAGAAGCTGGGATAGAAAGATTATTTCTGAGGACCGATTAGAGGACTAGAGAGGAGAAACGATCTTTGGTCTTAGACCTTAGTCTTGTTCTCCAAACCACCATTCACTAGATGTGCAGCCTTTAACAAGTTTTGTAGAATTCATGACTTTCAGTCTCCTCATCTGAAAATATCAATACATAAAATCTCATGAAATCGTTTTAAGGGCTAAATTAAAGTGATGCATAGAGAGTGATCAGGAAGGTACACAGCAAGCATGTAAAAAGTAGCAACAACAATACTTTATACAGTTATTAATTGCTGGTCTCCACTGAGTTGCTTGAGAGAGTAACTAACCATCATTCAATAAATAAAGTTTGCTGTTACATACTACAGAACATGTTATAAATAGTTGCCAATGTCAGGAGCAGGGCTACTGGAAATCTACCTGGAATATTTACCCTGAGACTGTTCATTTGTAGCTCTATATTTGAGGCCACTGTCATTTCTGGCTTTCTCACAATTCTCCTGATCTGCAGTCATGAGGGCCTCTTGTGCCTGAGGTAGCTATTAGGAGAAAAATATCAATCCCTTTGAGATGTTCCCCAGTGCCTCTCCAAGGTAAACCTTTCACAAAGTTTATAACATATATTTTGAATCAGTCCTTGATAAACATATCCTTCAAATTAGGTGAAAATATATGCATTTGCATAATTTCTGAAAACAGAGGCAGGCATTTTTCTTGGCATTAATTCACAATATTATCTCCTAAATAATACAGACATCTATAAAACAGAAGGACGCGGACTCCTGAAATTCCTCATTCTAAATAAGATTTGAGAAAGCACCTCTCTTTCCCATTCAGAGATATCTCCCCTAGTGGCCTTGAGACAAGAATTTGATAATTTGATGTACACCCCTTTGGGATAAGAGGTACCAAAACCAGATTTACCTATTTTGTGGTTTTGCTTCAGGCTAGTTCATAACTCTCAATCCTTAGAATAGGAAGGAGGAATAAGGTATAAGTTCTACTGTCCCCATTGCTAAGTGAAAACCTAAAATGGTAACCACATGGTGGAAATCCAGGTTATATTCAGGTCACTCATTTTATTGTTACAGAAATGCACGATCTTCAAGTGGTGTTGTAGGCAGTAGCTTTGTTAAAATAGAATGGATCAAAGTCTGAAAACAATGATTGTCACATTTTAGAGTGTGGACTTAGTTTTAAAAGCAGCAGGGAATCAATGTGTTTTCGTGGTATTGGAACCATGCTTTAAGAGAACAGTCTGACCACAGTATACAAAAAGATAGAAAATAAGGGAAGAAGTTTATTGTGCAATGGTTCCTAGGGGAAACGTTGAGGTCCTGGTGTAGTGTTTGAATTAGACAGATGAAGGTAACCTCTGCAGAAGGAGAACCTATGGGAAACTGATTAGAAGCCAAAGAAGGCCAAAGAGGGAAGCAAGAGAAAGGGAGACGAAACCATATAAAGTTTCCAAGCCTTCAGTAGTGGCTGAATGATAGTATGGTACTACAGTTTACAGAATTAGAAGATACTAGTTATAGCAGAAGGTGGATTTGGGGATTTTACACATGTTGGTCATGGCGCCAGGAAGGTTGTTATAGAATTGACCGAGGTGCATTGAGAAGGAAATCTGGAGCTGTGTAAGGAGACTGAGGCATACAAATATTTTTAAGAATCTACTAGGGAGATGTTTGCCATCAAGAGAATTGATTAATCTGCTGAGGGAGACAGAACATATTTATGGGCGGAGGGGCAGTCAAGGAAGAGAACTAGGAAAGTAGGAATTTCAAAAGAAACTAAATAGCAGTGTTAATGTGATGAAAAGTCAAAGCAAATGATCGCTTAATAGAAAAGATGACTGAAGGGGAGCCAAGGGTATAGATTTGCTTCTCACTGAAGGGAAGGAACCAAGAAATAAGGCATCAGTTTAGGGAAGTGACAAGCTTGAGGAAAAAAAAAAAAAAAAAGCTTGTTGTTTTTCCTTTTTGTTTGGTGTTGGGGACGACAGTCTAAAAATTATATGGAAAATGCCAAAGTAAGAGAATGGTTTATGGAGGAAGAGACTGGCAGAAGCAGCAAGAAATAGAATCAAACACAGAGAAAAAAGAATAAATTCTGGTAACAAAGAGGAATCTTTCTTTCTCACAGACAGAAAGGAAGGGATGACAAAAGAATGATACCTCACAAGACAGAAGACAGAAAATTACAGGATTGTGGCAGACATGAGGGCAACTAGTGAGAGAGTGACGAAAGGTCTGAGACTGGTATTGTGAGACAATGGAGTATTTAAAGTCATTTTTGAGATTTTGGCTGGCACAAACTAGTGGTGCATCAAAGGACTGCAGTGCAACTGCGCTGGTCCAAGCGAGGAGAGGCAGCAAAAAGCAGTGTTCATTTTTGAAGGCTGCCTCAAGTGGCTTTTGGTGGCTCAGACGTCAATGCATCCAAAAACTGTCGGAACTGGAGACCAGCTAGATGAGAGGAATGAAGGTCAAGTAGGTGAGACATCCTTGAGTCATCCTCATTAGAATGTTGCATATTCTTAAAAGAGAATCCAGGCAAAGAGGAAATTAGAAAAAAACATGGGAAAAGGTAACAAACCGGGAAAATGAGTCAAGTCCCGGAGACAATATTGAGGATCAACATCAGATTTAGGTGACGTTATCAGAGGTGAATTAGGACCATTTTAATGATGATGAGATCAAAGGTGACTGAGTCACTGGTGTCGGAGGTAGAAGGAAAACATAAGCTTGTGGAGCTGAAAACAGGAGTATGTATTAAATTTAGGGAGGAGGGTGAGCTTACAGTAGAGTGGGTAACTAAGAGTTAGGTTCTGAAGTCACTGAGGACACAGGAAACTGCTGGTGGATCTTGAATGAGATAACGGAGATGTTATGAACACACCAAGGGTAAATACCTTCAGAAAGTAAGTCCTCCATTCTGTGAATCAGTGGTTGAATGGCCCCTGCTTCAATAGCACCTGCACTTTCAGAGACAACAAAATATGGTTCAGGTCTAATAATGGAAATCATGGAAAATCACTGTACTGCTTAGTCTTTGACCAGCTAGAGAAAATATTGGATCCGAAAGTATATAAATTAGCTCCAGCGTTCCATTAGTATATATTAGCATCAGTAATCAGAAATCTAAAAATGAAGTTTAATGGAAAAAATGAAGGTGAGTCCCTAGTGTTCTGTTATACTCTATTTCTAGTGAATACTGTTTGTCTCCCTTAGAGAATTTCCTTTCAGAGACGAGGTGAAAAGTGTGTCTATAAAAGAAATATTGATTAGTTTAACAACCTAATTAAATGTGATTAACCTTTTAAGAGTATTAGGTAGATCTTTAAACTCTACAAAGCTGAAAAATACTTGTATGTTCAGTGAAGGGCACCTTCTAAATACTTTGGAAATTTATAAGAATTGGGTACTTATAAGACTAAAGTTAGAATTCAAAATTTTAAAATGTGTCATTCTTTCTGTACTTTTGTTTTTCAGTTACTCAGAATTAAAAATAACTTAACATTTGTTTTATTTGTGAAAATATTTATGAAGAGAATGATACACCAAACAAACCAGGCTAGAAGACAGGTCGATAGAATAAAGGAAAGTTGAAAGTATTACCCCACACATACACACACATTCGGATTAAAAGTTTTAGAATGTTAGTTTCTTCTCTTCTTTTTTTATGTTTCCCAAATTCTACAACATTTGCAATTCATGGATTCACAAACAAGACCTAATAACAAGAGTTTTAACATAAATAGTAACGGAACTGTTAGGGGAAAGGAAGGAAATTTACCTCTGATCTACATGCACTAGCTATCCCCTGCTATTCCGCAACCTCAGTTTAATAAGTAAGTTCTTTGGCATCAGTACAAAGGTGAATCAGCTCCATGAGTCTCGATTTACAATAAGGCATAACATAAGCTTTAAGGGAGAACAGAACTTATGAACAAATGGAAAATTAGAGAAGTTTTCTTTCTTTTCTAAAAAAAAAAAAATTATACTAAAGGAAAACTACATTATTTCCCTGAATACACAGTTGCACAAATTATTATTTACAGAGTTTCTTTAATCACGCACAACCATAAGAACAACTTCCAGCTTTTTCTTTTCCTATTCAAAGCAGATTTTTAACAAGAAAATGGTGAGGCATCAGAAACTTAGTCTCTCATGGAGTTGACCTTTTAAATATTCAGCATTTTTATTGACTGTCCATTGTATTTTCTTCCCTTGAGATACTGGTATGGTAATCAAAGCGTGGGAATAGTTAAACATTATTACAAAACCCCAAAGCCAAATGCATCCTCCACAAAAATCTGCATTTCTCTTCCAACAACTAACTGTGTTTGTGATTAAATGCAAATATAAATGCTAGCAATCAAAACAATGGCTTGCAATCATGTGCAGAATGATTCATGAATTAGCGTGTGTGTGTGTGTGTGTGTGTGTGTGTGTGTGCCTGTGTGTGTGTCTGGGGAGATATATATATATATCTTGCTCTCCAGATTTTTAAATGTATTTTAGAGGTTAGAAGAAAAATAAGAGAAAAGAATTCAAGTATTTTGGGTTATAATAAAAGATGCTGCCAAATCCTTCAGCAAATGTTCATCATGCTAAATACATTATAATAACTATTCATTGGTCATATATATTCAAAATTCCCAAAATTATATATTAACAAATTATGTTCAAGATGCATAAAACTTAATGGGAAAACTTTTAAAGCCTGATTTTCAGTACAAAAAAACCTTTGGAATGTTCTCTACTTGAGATTTTAATGCTGCTTAGAAATTTCTTTAGGACACCTAGAACTCCTTTTGTGATTCTTCCTCAGCTGTTTTACAGACAGCAGTGATCTGTGTAACACACATTTTCACTTTCTGCATGATTGAAAGAGTTCATATGCTATATCCAATTTTAGGGTAGTGCATAAGATTACACTTCTAGAATACAGAAAGCGATAGCCATCAAAACTGCACTGTTGCTGTTTATAGTAATTTCCAGTATTTATTGTTTGATGGACATTTGTGAATAATAGAGAGGGTGATGCCAAGAGGATGTTTAGGCCACAGTAATAACTGGTAGTACACACTGTTGACCGTAGACAGGCATGAACCAGCAAGCACTTGGATACTCAATACACTCCCAAGTGCTTTTTGGAATGGAACCGACTTTGAAGAATATATAACAAATATGCATAATATCATGCTGGCTGACTTTCTTTGCCTTGTTGAAGCTTTCATGGTGCATAAATTTAGGACTTGAATTGCCCACTGCAGATTTTATTCAAGTTGTTTTGCAAATTACCCTCCATTTCCAACAGTTTGGCCATGAATTTTACACTGAACTCCAACGCACTTTCCAACAGAAAGCCTAGGATAGGCCGAATAGCAAAATGATCGAGAGTATGAATTGTGGAGTGAGGCTGACCTGGCATCAGCCTTGGATAAATTACTTTGCTTCTCTTAGCTTCAGTTTCCTCACCTTTATACGGGAGATTGTAGTAATTTTACCTTCCATAAATATAATGAATAAGCGAAATAATACATGTGAAGCAGGTAACAGAGTTCGTGACAAATAGAAAACATGCATAATTTTTAGGTGGCGTCATTGTGAACTCATATACACATGTAGGCCTTTTATGTAAATTACCGTTCAGTGTAGTGACTGATTCTCTGTCAAGGGTGTCTATGAACGCTGGGTTGTGGCTAATCTTCTTTCAATGCCCAGCATTGGCAACTGCTTCAGAAATACTGTAATGTGCCTTTCTAGCCAAGATACTGTGATAGTGCAAGTTTTTAATTCTAAAGAGAAGCCTCCACATTGACCCTGATGATGCTTTTACTTGCCAACAAAAAGACCAGGAAATGAAAAGATTGAGAGACGAGAGTTGCTAAAAAATTTCACACAGTGCGTTTCTCCACAGAGGTGTGTTTCCAAGGAGCACAGTTTTCCCTATGTGAACATCAAACTCCAAGAACGGGCTGTTGTTCACCTGTGCCTTCTGCTGATGTGCCCGCCATCCCTGTTATAGTATGTCAAGCATGAGGGAGGAGAACCTCCTATGGGGACCTTTAGTGGACATTTGGAGAATCTAATTGTTGTGGTCGATTCTTACTCTAACAGCTCAATTCCTGTTCTGCAGACAAGATTTTTGATTTGAAATCTGTGTCTTTCATTCCAGCTTAGCATGTAGGGTTGGATGCAGGAGTAAACTCTTAGTTTCTTTTCTTGTTTCTCCTGCTGTCCTGCTCAAAGGATCTTGGTAATGGATTTGGAAGAATTTAGTACCCCAAAGACTCTTCAAAAGAGTCTTACTTGACAATATTTAAGTCAAAATTGGGACTGAGGCAACTATCAAAAATATATGCAAAATGTTGACTCTTTCTCCCAATGTTCATTGTAAGGTTACTGTAATACTGTGCTGCTTGCATTTAAGAGGCAGCACTTGTTATGCCAATGCTTCCACCATAAAACCCCTAATATACAGGCATTGTTAGCTACCTATAAAAACAGACGTAGATGCAGAGTATGGCATTCCAAATATCATCATAAGTACATTTTTAAGAATTCACTTAAGGTATTTCTAGAGTGTTCTAAATGCTTAAAAGAAACAAAGCCAAAATACTTTATATATTGCCTGGAATGGTATAAAAATACAGGCAGTGCTGTGTAATAAATATACACATTTTAAGGTCCTGGCTAAAGATCAAATGTTCAAAGAGCTGGGACAAGCAATTTGTACATTTGCCTCAGAAATGTGTACTTCCTTCCCTTGTGGACTGGGAGTGAGAGAGAACTTTTAAAGTATCAATAGTGTTTTCGTTTTTGCTCCCTTTGCCAGGAATTGGAGAGACAATTCTATATTTCCATAATGTGACTCTGCAGTGTGGAACGCATCTCTGTTCTTTTCTCTACCTTAATTTCAGTTGAATTGAGATTCATCTGCTTTTCAGTCTAATTTGGACTTTTATCTTTCACTTTGTTTAACTTCACGTCACAGCATTTGAATTGAACATTTGTAATTAGGGAACTCTTACACTTTTATGGCCAAGGTTTCTCCTATGTTTTCTTACATTAAGATAATCTGCCTTTATTTCTATCATAACCACTAATTGGGAAGTTACCATCTTCTTGAATTTCTACATCTTGAATTTCACAGCAGGATCTAAAACTCTGAAGCCTCATACTCAGCATTCATGATTAAGACCCACCATTTTACAAATCTAATAACTAGCTATAATAGAAAGGAGTAGAAGCCAAATCTGTGAGTTTATTAATTAATTCAACCACTGGGGTTTACGTTTTTTATCTGCCTTCTGCTCCAGGCAGGCACAAACCATGAGGAACAATTAGAGCACTGACCAAAGAGAAGATGAATTACATGGAATGAGATTTCTTTGGCAAAACTTACTAACCAAGCTCATTTTGAAATGTTTATATTCTCAAGTTAATTGACTTAATTAGATGAATCTTAGTCTTCATTTGTATGATATTATTGCTATATGCATAGCTCTCTTTTACCTTATGTCCATTTAAAAATATAATATAAACCCATCACCAATCCAAGAACTAAAACACTACCATTCACTTACATCTATTAATGAGCACTTTGCCATTCCTTACCATCCCCTAAGAAGTAAGCAATATCTGTAATTTTGCATTTATAGTTTCCTTACTTTTTAAAGAACATTGTTTTGAAGCCACATATATTTGCATAAACAATGTACTGCTTATTTCTGCCTATTTTTGAACTTTGGTGTATCAAACTATGCAGTCCTCTGACACTTGTTTTTCTCATTGCACATTATGTTACTAAGAGTCATCTGTATTGTCTGTAATACTAGTTTATGTGTTGTCATTGCTGTATAATATTCCACTGTGATAATATATCACAAGTTATTTATCCAGTCTCTTGTCAAAAATTTATCCAGTCTTATCATCTTGGCTGTTTCTAGTTGTAGGGTTATCTGAGGTGGGTGGGCAAAGAGCAGGAAAATTCAAAAACTGTTTTTTATTTTACTACTGAAGAATTAAGGTATAGGTGTTGGCATGGTATATCAGTGCAAGTGTTTCTACTTATATGTATGTACACATATATGTATAATTTTTAGATCATAGGGTATGTGAATGTTCAACTTTATGAGATAATCCCAAATTCTTTCCAAAGTGGCTGCTTCAGTTTACATTCCCACTAGCAATTTGAACGAAAACTCACCGAACCACATCTTCTCCAGTACTTACTCTGTTGAGTTTCTTGCATCTTTCTCCCAATTGAAAGGAATAAAATTGCACTGCAGATTTGCATTTCTCTGATTATTAATTATATGGAGTATATTTTCATATATGTATCAGTCAAATATATTTACTGTTTTCTAAAATGCCTATGGAGTTTTCTCATTCATTTTTTATTTGTAGCATTTGTGTGTTCCTTATTTGCTTGGTGGAATATTTTATAAATTCTGAATACTAATCCTTTGTCAGCTGTATGTTTACAAATATTGCCGCACTAGTTTGTAGCTTTTATTTGTATTATTATTATTATTATTATTATTATTATTATTATTATTATTATTATTTTTGAGATGGAGTCTCACTCTGTCACCCAGGCTGGAGTGCAGTGGTGTAACCTAGGCTCACTGCAACCTCCACCTCCTGGGTTCCAGCGATTTTCCTGCCTCAGTCTCCCGAGTAGCTGGAACTACAGGCACATGCCACCACGCTGGGTTAATTTTTGTATTTTTTACTAGAGACAGGGTCTCACCATGTTGGCCAGGCTGGTCTTGAACTCCTGACCTTGTGATCCGCCTGCCTTGGCCTCTCAAAGTGCTTGGATTACAGGTGTGAGCCACCATGCCTGGCTGTAATTTCTTCAAAGTGTCTTTTAGGAAATAGAAGTTTTTAACTTAATACAGTCCAGCTTATCAATTATTTCTTTTATGTTATAATTTTATAAATCAAATAAGTTAAATACATACTGAGCACTCACTATGTGTATGGGTTACGCCAGGTCCTGGAGATACAAAAATGAAAACAAAATAGTCCTTTCTTCCAAGGAGCTGAAAGTCTAAGGAGAATAACAAACAGGTAAGTGATTATAAAATCGTACGGTATCTACTATGATAGAGACAGCAAAATATGTACTGAACACAACCGGAAAACCTTCACAGAAGCAGATGCAATATTTAAGCTACCACTTAACAACTGCAAGAAAGAAATGTTATCAACATATGCCAAGGCTAAGTGATAAAAGAAACCATAATGAAAAACTGTGCAACCGAGAGTGGTGGCTCATGCCTGTAATCCCAGCACTTTGGGAGGCCGAGGTGGGAGGATCACTTGAGGTCATGAGTTCGAGACCAACCTGGCCAACATGATGAAACCCTATCTCCACTAAAAATACAAAAATCAGCTGGGAGTGGTGGCAGGCGCCTGTAATCTCAGCTACTCTGGCAGGAGAATCGCTTGAACCCGGGAGGCGGAGGTTGCACTGAGCTGAGATCATGCCACTGCACTCCAGCCTGGGCAAGTGAGCAAGATTCTGTCTCAAAAAAAAAAAAAAAAAAAAAAAAAGTGCAAGTAAAATCAAAGTTGACATGCAATTGGTATGAGTAAAGGAAAGTGAGGCACCGTGGGATTGCAACCCCCAGGGTCTCACCGTAGAGGAGATGCACTGTGGAGGGACACAGCTGACAAATGCATAGGGACTTTTCATGTGTGCCTGAGTCACTGCTGTATCCATCCCCAAGATTCTGAATGGTTTTGACACACAGTGAGTACTTCCATAGACATTTGTCAAATATCTGAGTGAGTGAATAAAAAAGAAAAGGAAAGAATGTCTATTAGTTTATTTGGGCTGCTGTAACTGAGCACCACAAACTTGGGGGCCTGAAACAACAAAAATTTATTCTCTTAGAGTTGTGGAAACCAGAAATCTGACATCAAGGTGTTGGCAGGGCAGTGCTCCCTCCAAACACTCCAGAGAGGATTTGTCCTTGTCCTTTCCAGCTTCTGGTGGCTCCAAGTGTTCCTTGGCTGTGGCAGCATCACTCCAATCTCTGCCTGTGTCTTTCAACAGCCTTCTTCTCTGGGTGTCTCCTCTATGTATAAGGACACTTCTCATTGGATTTAGGGCCCATCTGGGTAATCCAGAATTATCTCATCTTGGGATTCTTCACCTCTGGATATTTCTGCACCCCTTCAACCATGTGCAAAGAAGATACTATCAGCATAATCAGTAACAAAAATACTGATGACAGAAACAAAAATGTGAAAAACAGTATGAATGATTCAGGACTGTACAAATAGATGAACAGAACAGAATAGAAAGGATAGAAACAGGTGCATGTATATCAGAGATTTAGTGTGTGAGGGAGGTGGGCCTCATTTCAGCCAGGAAAAGACAGCTCTTCAGTAAATGGTGTTGACTGGCAATTTGGTGGTGCAGATGATAGACTCTTGCCTCTAACCACTCACCAAAACCCAGATGAGGGAAAGAGCTGCATATATAAAAGAAAAATAAATAAGGTAATATATTTTATAATATTGAGGTTGAAAGAAACTTCAAAAGCAACACAGACTAGGTAACATGTGTAGATAACACCACCAGGGAAATACTTGCATATGTGCATACAGAAGCATCTATAAGGATGGTCAGTGAAGCATTGTAACCTAAAATTAGAGATAAGCTAAATATCTGTAAATAGGGAGAGAATTAGGTAAAGTGTCATACACCTTTACTATGACATGTGATTCAGCCATCAAAAGAATGAAACAGATCCATATCTAGTGACATAGAAAAGTCTTTGAGATATAATGTTGTTAAGTAAAGGAAACTAGCAATACATATAATGTAATCCAACTTATGATTTTTAAAAAGGAAGCCATACACATACATGTATAGATATGCATATGCATGCACAGTCTCATACATATAGACACACATATCTGAATACATACATACAGATGTATCTATACATGTATACATGTACATATATTATAAATGTGTGGACAAAGGCTTGGAAAGACATGAATTTTTATGCTGCTGAGTTCTTAGACGAAGTGGGGTTGGAGGGAGGGGCATTGATAGAACTACCTGATTGGCAATTACCATTTCCTGCAGTTTCCTTGGGGGGATCATTCTTCCCCCATTCTCTAAGGTGCTTATGGGGATGCCAATTACAGTACAAATCTCTTGCACAATGTCACTTGCAACTGAGAGTCTTGGTCAATCTAGGCTGTTTCCCTCTCACTCTATGTATTTGCATATCATTTGATTGTCTTTACGAAGAGAATGTATTAATGCGTTCCTTGTATAAAAATGTCACACTTTGATTTAAATATTTATTTGCATATTTGTTTATTTACTATTGCCTTGCCTCACTAGACTTGACGGCAAGGACTACAGTATAAACAGAGACTATGACTGTTATATAGTAGTTGCCCAAGAAATAGTTATTTAAAAATAACAGTGTGTTCTGAGAAAGTTAAACAGTACATATGCCTAGACTGTAGGATGCTTAGGGAATGGCAGGGCTAATAAAGGTGGTAAGCATGTATAGGGGGAAAGTTATGAAGAAATTTTTAAACCATGCATTACATCTGTAGTCAATGGTAGTACAGATTTGGCACCTGTGTCATCAATTAAATCATTAGTTTAAATTCTTCTGTCCTATAAAAATGTACATACTCAGTTGCAAAGACTTTCCTAAGGTCAACAATTCATTAAAATACGAGTGTGCTCTCCCATGTCTTTGGCCAGGTGGAAAAGCTGGTTTCAGCAGGGTGCATATGAGGCCAAGATAACATATGTGGTTCTTTGGTAGGTCTGTTTTCTTCATTGTAATGCACATCCAGCTGTCTGGCAACCTTGCACTTGAGCTCATAATGAGAATGGGTGAGAGGGTGTTTCAGAGTTGGCACAGATCCACTAGAAAGAGCTCAAAGCATTCTGTTGGGGAGTATCAACATCTTCATCTTCCTCAATAGGAGACAACTTCATAAATACAAGACCTTTGCCTACAGTGCTCTCTTACCAGTGGAATCAACGTCAAAAGTTCAATCTTAATACAAATCTATGTAAGTTCTTCCATTGTTGTTCCGCTTGTGGTGCACATCTGTTTATTTTCTTGACATGAGTTGCACATTACAAATTCACTCAGTACACGGATGGAAAATATTAGTGGGAACATTGACTGCAGCTGTCCTTTTCATAGCCTGAGATTGTTTGCAACTCTGCCTTGTATACTTTTTTAAAATGCTTTAACTAAAAATGAGTTATTATGTCTGGTCACAAAATATCCACAATCTCACTTTCCCAGTAGCCATGACTATGGATTTTAGCAGACTTTGGCTTTATTAGACCCTTGAGATACTTCTCCTAACCACACTCTCCTACCTGGCCCTGTTGCCCTAGTATAGTTTATTACAAAGTGGTTTTTTGGCCACCTTGAAATTTCATTGTCTATACAAACACAGTCTAATATTGTGGACTTATAATCAGCAACGTTATTGGCTCTGTAGACTGAATCTTTCTGGCTCCTTTTGAGAAATAATATTATCTTCCTCATATTAACAGTGGCCAATAAAAGTGCTTACAAAGTTGGGTGCACTGTAGAGAGTGGTGCCACATTTCTTGGCTACATGAAATATGGCACAGACAGCCACAGCACTTTGGCTCAGTGCTATGCCTATCTGCCACTCTTGCGAGAGTTACAGGCTAGCTTTCTTGGGCTTTCTGCTATTTTTCTTGCAATGTGTCATCAGTTCTGGACAGTGGTCAAGCTAACTCAATTTAATGACATCATTCTAGAAAGCTGGATATATAACATAATTGAGCCTGCCATAACTGTCTTTGGCTTAAGTATTGTATGACTCTCTTTAGTATATATTTAATTGCGATTAAACCAGACTATTTTGCTCTCTTTGCAAAATATTTTATTATGTGCTTGTTCCTAGTGATCATCATTTTTTTTTTTTTTTTGAGTGGGGGTGGATGTCAGTTATGTTTCTATCTAATTGTGGTCATTTTGTGTTTATTCTGTCTTCCAAAATATTTACTACTTCTTAAAAAATAAACCATGTCTAGGTATCCTGAGAAACATAGATGTGACCAAAACTATATTAGTCAGTTTCATTCAATGTGACCATTACTTTAATATGGACCTATAAATATTTATCTCTCTTGTGCCTACCTTGCAGGTCATAATGACTCAGATTTTGACCACATGTATAATATTTTGTTTAGTCATAGTGATACAAATATGGCATTTATATTATTAAGAAATTGGTGAATCTATATCTCCTATAGCATAAAAGTCACATCTACATAAATGCCAATTTGAAGTGTTCTCTAAAGATTCATAAGTATTCATAAATCACTACATTATTTTAAGATGTATTTGTCCAGTGTGCTGTGCTATAGACATCCTTATGTAACCCTTGACAGATAAAGGGAAAAGGCTTAAAAAACCACCTTTCAAATCAATCAACAAGAATTGGGATTTATCCCACAGGACATCACATAGCTTTCATTTTCTTCTCCAATCCCCACAACTGTACAATTTGAAACTTCTCTTTAAAATGACTATTCTCATAAGAGTGATACAATTTATACTGTATTTTTATTTATTGTTAAGGAATGAGAAACATAATTGAAAACAGGATATACATAGTGTAGGCCTTGCCTCCTTCTTGAATGCTATTATAAATTCAGAGGTTACTTGGAGCCTTAAATCTGATGGGATTCCATTTCCCTGCCTGGATCTTCATGGCTTGAGTGACTCTGATTAGGGGATAAAATATTAAATTCATGAACTAACTGGTAATAGTATCCTATATACTTGTGAAGAACTCCAGTAATATTGGAAATAAAATAAACAATAGGATTCTGAGTTGCTGTGTGGCCTCTGGAACAAAATGTTTAATCAAAACTATAACCTGTGCTAATCCTCTTTGTGCAAGGAACTTTGATGATGTTACATAGGAGGTGTTTCGAAAGTACCACAGAAATATCCTTGCCTTGCTACTGCTGGCGCAGGAATTTTAATAATGCTACACAGGAAGTGTCCCTAAATGGCTGTTGGTGAGGCAGGGATATTTAATGGTGCAACACAGGAAGTACCTCTGCATTGTTCCTGCTGAGATAACGTCAACGTACTGCACGATGGAGAATGTTTTCAGCTTGGTGCCAGGCAGAAGATAACTCCTACTGCCAAAAAGAGACTGAAAATACCCTTCCTGCTGCCACAGTATGCTTAGAATGCTACAAAATGCAGAGAAAACGTTGATTGTGCCAAAAGGAACACAGAGAAGGGAGACTTCCTGTGTGGCAAGAGCTGCAGGGCCAAGACACTTCTGAGGCTAACAAGTAAAGCAGGCAACCTGCAGTTTGGTGAGATAAGCAAATATCTCTGCGAAAGTTCAACACGAAGTGCACTTTAAGATTTTGCACATAGGAAGACCAAGAATGAATGTATCAACCAGGGTCCTGAAATCAGAAACCCACATCTGGTATGAAAGAAACAAAGCAGGGCATTTTCAGCAAACCAAAGAAGCTCCAAGAAACAGAAACAATAAGAGAAGGGAAGAGTTTAGTCTGAGACAGCATAGCCAATATTCCTTGGCCATGGAAAAGAAGAGATTTTAACAGATCCTTACTTAAATGGGCATGAAGATGGAAAATTGAACTCCACTGACTGATATTTATGGTTGTTCTATAGTAAATATAGTCCCCATGGTAACTGAATAGTAAAATTCGTATAGTTCTCTCATTCCAGAGAGTAAGTTTAAACCTTCAACAAATCCTTCTATGATTTTTAAAACATCCTGAGTTAAAAATCACATCCTGGTACTGTAATTGATAGAAATTTGAATGGACTATAAACTTGACTATTACAGTTAAGACTCTGGTGTCCTGAGTAGGCAAAACCAGGCAAGCTGCTCTCTTCATCTTTTGGATGAATACAGAAAATGAGCAGCCACAAATTTCATAAGTTCATCCATGAAAGAAACATGGAGACTCCAATGAGCCAAATGTTCTGTCCTCATCAACCACTACCTGAATTTTCCTTTCCTGGAAGGTGACAAGGTCAGTATGTGAATCAAGTTGATCAGTCTCTGGTCTCCTAAAAAACCATAGCACATACCTTTGCACTCTGAAGGGTCTATGGCTAGTGAGTCTCTATGATTCGAGATGAGAAAATTAGTTATAAATATTTTCAAGTTGTATGAGATTTTCCAGCAAATATTCTGACAACAGGTCAAATGGTGAAGATTTATAAATGAACGATTACAAATTCCCTCCACGCCTCCCAAATTCCTAATAATCCTTATTCTATTATACATTTTCTAACTTTTACTGTACCTATCAACTTCTAATAAACTATTGATTATTTGTTATATCATTTACTCATTGTTTGTCTTTCCCATTGTTAGAATTCAGGCACCAACAAGGGCAAGTATCTATGTCTACTTTGTTCACTGATATATTCCAAGCTGCCGAACATATGCCGAATACAGAGAAATTTCTCAATATACACTTATTGAAAGTGTTGAAATAATAAAGCTATCAACCTTAATATTTTATCCTCTCTCTAAGCCATTTCTATCTAGTTAATATGTTCCCATTAACCTAGACCTAAGGGATTAATAATTAACTTCTCACTTGTTTTTTATCAAAACAAGAATTCCTCCTTCATTTTTCTATTGCATTCTTGGAACAACTCTTTGTAGTCTCTTAGCTTTCTACGTTTCACTCATTTCCTATTCATCATTTTTCCTCATACCCTATGTCCATGCCATCCTCTTCATGCTAATTAATATTAACACTAATATTAATAGTCTCCTATGAATGCCATCTTATTAATGTTAATACATATCCTGCACATGACTGGTACATAATGGGCCCCATTGTATCATTTCTCTAAACCAGGGATAGCATTTAAGTATCATGGGCCTTGCCAACCGAAATCAATCAGTAAAGGGTACCCAGAGGACTGTGTTGAGGAGGATTCTGGTGCCATTCCAAAAGCATTCTGCATTTGAATAGGGATGTATGTCATGTGACAGGTAATGATGGCACGTCATCCTCAGATTAATGCTAATGCCTCATCACTTCATACATTTATTGTAGCAAACTCCTTCATAATGTTCAAGTTTTAGTTCATTCTTCTTTACTATCTTTAATATAAAAGTTTTTTAAAAATCTTCCTCAAAAATATTTTAATCATGCTTCTCTCCCATCACATAATAATTTGTAATGTTTCCTTGTTGTCATTATGTCAAACTATATCTTTAATCTAAATTCTAGACACATCAGTTACTGAACCTTCCTTCCCCATCCTCAGAGATTTAAATCATTTGTTTTCCCGACTCCAAATCCTTGCTCTAGCCAAAGAATCTGACTGTTTTGTGCTTGCATGCCTTGCTCAACTGTCCAACTCTTGTTACATGAGGTTGCATGCTGTACCTGAAATGGCTGTCCTCCTTTACCTGGCCAAATACTTCTCTCATCTCTCTGGAAAATAACTTCCAGGAGGCTTTCTGTAATTAACCAGACCTGGTGAGACACAGCTCCACTCCATCCAGCCTCAGGAATCCTATGTTGAGTCTTAAAAAATTTTGTAAACAAATATAGAACTGTATCTTAAACAGGTAAGGCTGAATTATACATGACATGCATTTATGCTCCTCCCCAGCAGTAGGGTCAGTATTTAGCACATAGAAGGAAACAGTCCATGCCAATTACAGTCTAAAGCAGAACAACCTTCCCCTCCTGTTCAGAGCACTGCAGTTGTACTCAGTAACAGAGCTCAATGGACTTGTGAGTTGGAGGTGATGGGACTGGCCTTGAAGTGAGGCCAGATGTCTGGAAATTGCAATGGTTGTGACCTAAAAACATCTTATATCCATCAATCTTGAATTCTTAGGAACACTCAGTCAAGGTCAGTTTGAGAAGAACCATGAGAAATATCCCACTGCACATAACTGGAGCTCAGGTGTCTAACAAGGCATGAGTTTTAAAAGTTTGCTACTTTCTCAAATCCATCTTAACTCTTTTTAAATTTGCCAAAGATACTTTCTTCTTCATGCACTTAAGTACAGAGCTACTCTGCAGCTATAAATGGGGGCAGCTGTGGAGTTCAAGATGACACAGCCAAAGCTGAGTACAGTTTTAGAACCCTACAACTGGAAGAGTTGTGGCTGCTCACCTCAAAAAGATCTCTCTAAATCTTATCTAAACTGCCCTCATCTACTGGAGACACTCTCTCCAATACTACCAAGAAAGCCATCATGGATCTGAGCCCTTAGAGAGCCATTCAGAATGTACTGAGCACCTACAAAATTACAGCCATCATTCAAAACTCAGGGACTTTAATGCTAGATAATTCCTTGGGGGATGTTTTTAATCTAATAATGCGGGCAGCCCTATAATTATATAATTTGACTATAATGGTATAGATCTAAGATGAAAGTATGATCAAAGGGCAATGAAAACACAAAGGTGCATGTAACCCAGCCTGAGGTCTTAAGAAGGGCTTTCCGGAAGAGGCAATATCCACAATAGGTCTTCAGATTTAAGTAGGAGTTCACCAAGTGAAGGACAACATGGTTGGAGGAACCGTGTTTATGTTATTATGGTTTTGTTACAAGGATACAAAGAGAAGTAAGATGACGCTGTCTTCTCAAAAATGTTATAGTATTACTTATGAGATGGGTCTAAGAATAAATAAACACAAGTTAAAACAGTTCAGATTAAGAACCTTAGCAGTTCAGTGGCAGAAGCAGGGGGTGGAGGGGAGTGGATGAGGTAAGGGTGTGTCTTTAATATGATATGTGAGGTAGATCTTGAAATAAAGGCAGAATTTTGGTTCGAAAACAAATATTTGGGATGACATAAGACAAGGAATGAAGATGGGGAAGCTAATGAATGCAGAGGCCACATAAAGAGTATTACTGAAATTGAAATGTAGAGGGTCTCAAGGAGAATAACGGGGAATCAGTTTCAACAGACAAGTGGGCCTTGCTTGTGGGTAATCTTGACTGTCAGGGTAAGGTTATTCAACTTCTTCATGTCGACCATAGAGAACCATTGAAGGTTTCTGGGTGGGACAGTATTATGATTAGAGTTACCCATTAAATAGGAGATACCCATTAGCTAGAAGTACATAAAATAATCTGGACATAGAAGAGGTAACATTGGGGAAGTTGTTCTAGAAGTTATTACTTTCATGTAGGTGAGAAATAGAAAGAACACAAGAAGTGCAATAGGAATGATAAGAAAATAGGGCCAGGCATGGTGGCTAGTGCCTACAATCCTAGCACTTTGGGAAGCTAGGGTGGGTGGATCACTTGAGCACAGGGGTTCAAGACTAGCCTGGGCAACAAAATGGGACCCTGTCTCTACAAAAAAAAAAAAAAATTAACAAAATTAATTAGGTGCTGTGCTGTGGTTCCAGCTACTCAGAAGGCTGAGGTGGGAGGACTGCTTGAGTCCAGGAGGTCAAGGCTGCGATGAGCTATGATTACGTCACTGCACTCCAGCCTGGGTGACAGTGTGAGACTGTCTCAGAAAGAAAAAAAAAAAAAAAAAAAAAAAAAATGATGAGAAAATAGTGAAATTAAGAAATGGTGCAGTATGTAATTCATGAAATTTTGAACCACTTACATTTGTCTATAGATGTATGTTTTCATTTGGGCAGAGGTTAGGGAAGTGGCATCTCTTTTTATAACCTCATTCCTTTGATAGCAAATGGCCTGTAGTCCTGGAATACTATCATCACTCCATTAACAAGAAAACATATTCCAATTAACTCTCCCAAAGGGTTGGTTTCCAAGTCACTACTCTAAAGCTCCAACTTATTTTACTTAGACATAATACAAATGAGATTTCCTCCACCCTCTCGAAGACAACCTCATAGAGTTGTCCTGATGAGATAATAAAGTCGGTAGTATATAAAAGATAATTGGTGCCTACACATTTATTAATATTACTAGCAGTGTTCTTATGTATCAGTGACTGGGCCTAGGATTCAGAAAAAGTCATCCTCAAAACTGAAATAAGGTTCTTAGTATTTAGCATCAGGCTTGCCTCTTATTGAACTTAGCATAGAGAAATAGGCTGAGGATGGAGATCCTGAACGGGCAATTAGGGAGGCTTCTACCCAACAACTGATGCTCTGCTCCATACGAGCAAGGCATAAGACATGGAAGATTTCTAAAATGGACATTTTTGTCCCCCAGGAGCATATAAACTACTTGGTAATAAAATAATTATATATGTATGAAGTAACTGTTGACCAAGACCAAGCAAGGATGAAGAATGTAGTTTACACTTTGAATACATAGAATGATGGCTGATATGGTTTGGCTCTGTCCCCACCCAAATCTCATCTTGAATTGTAGCTCCTATAATCCCTATGTGTCACTGGATGGATCAGGTTGGAGGCAATTGAATCATGGGGTGGTGGGGGTTTCACATGCTGTTCTAGGGATAGTGAGTCTCATGAGATCTAGTGGTTTTATAAAGGGTAGTTCCTGTGCACACTCTCTCTTGCCTGCCTCCATGTAAGATGTGCCTTTGCCTTCCTTCGTCTTCTGTCATGACTATGAGGACTCCCCAGCCATGTGGAACTGTGAGTCCATTAAACCTTTTTTTCATTATAAATTTCCCAATTTTGGTTATGTCTTTATTAGCAGCTTGAGAATGGACTGATACGATGGCAAAGAAGGCTTCTGTGTTCATCATTCTCTTGCCATCTGCTGTAGTCGATCCCTGCTAAAGCTCTGACTACGCTACCATTATTTCTGAAGGCTGTTTTTGGTTCCAGCTCCCTTTCTTCTACCCCATGCTACAGCACAACACCCTGCCCTCGGCTCTTTGCTTTTACCGTACAGACTTCAGCGTTGTTTCATAAAGGTCCAATATTAGCCTGACCGTTCTGGTTAGCATCATCCTTTCTTTACAATATTTGTGGGACTTAAAGATGAACCACACAGACAAGAACTTTAAACTCTGTTATTGCCCTTTGCTGACACTTTCAACAAGTTAATTGTCTGCTTGCCTTCCTGTAATTACTTTAATTACATGCCATTAGTGATCACTAATAAATGCAAGTGTGTTTGATTTTCATAAACCTTACTTTCTTTGCCCATCTACAGAACTCTTCCAAGGCTTTCACATGCAGTCAAAATAGAAAGAGGCAAACCAAGCACATTCACATTTAACCTTTGGGGCTAAAGTGAAAAATAAAGGATAATTCATGAATAGGCTGTTTTCTCCTGCTTCTGACACTGACCAGCATTCCCTCTATAGTGGTTACATATATATGCTGTGTGCTCGTTTATAAGACAGCAAAAGTTAAAAGGGGTTGAGAAATAAAAGCTGCCTAATTGCTGCTATTATCTCAACTCAAGGAGACAATTGCTGGGTGATATTATGAGGATCGAAAAGCCATTGAAAAGCTTATTGATGGAACACTTTTGCTGTAACTTCAAGCTACAGAAAATGAAGGTCATAATTTTAGTTTTTATGAATACCTGATAGGGCATTTACATAGAACAAGCTGAACTATGAGGAGACTAAGCCAACATTCTCTTTGCTACAGTTTTCTAGATTACATCACAATATCTGGTACAAAAAACAGTTTATCCAGTTATTGTCTTTTGGTAAACTTTACCAATGAAGTACACTGCAAGCCTGAGAAAATGAATTGTATAGAGAATAGTTAGTTAAACACTTCTCCTGTGTCACCCAACCAAAAAGAAAAGGAAAAAAAAATAACTGGCAAAAAATCAAATTCTGTGGCTGTTGGCTGGTTTAGATAGTTCCAACACAATTCTCTTGCTTATTAAAACATTAAATACACTAAATTTATTTATGATGATAGCAATATGCTTTCCTCCAAATATAAAATGATGATTTCAATCCTTACTGGAATTTGTGATTCAAATTTTTTTCTTGCTGTAAAAATGGGTTATTCTAGGTCATTCTTGATCTTTCCCTGCTACAGACTAATGGCAACACTTGAGTGGCAGCTGGCCAGGGTTGGGTATGTAAGCTCTTTATAGCTATGGAAAGGTATTTTTAATGTGTCTAAAATGAGTGGCCCCAACCAGATAATCCCAAGAAGGTAATGTGTATGAGAACCAGGTGTTCCTCATTGCATACTCTATCCAGGTTATTAGGACGGCACTGATAACATAATTTACATGCAGCCTCCAGTAAGAGTTCATGTGGTATTTAAAAATACTCATCTTGTCAGAGAAAACAAAAACAAGTGCTATGCAATTAATTTCAGGGAAAGGAAATATTTTCCTGAGATTTAAAAAAATATCTAGTTTGTGAATCTAGTCAATACATTTTGGTTAAATGAATTAACAAGCTGGGAAACATAAAATATATTCCACGTTATGAAATGTCAGTTTTCTGATTCATCAACATTGATCCCACACGATGGACTTTTCATAAGTATACAATATGATCCTTTTACATGACTACTAAGTATTACAGTCTCCTCTTTCTTCAAGTACTGACACATTTTTGGATGAAAGATAGATTTGTATTTAAAGATACGACCTGATCAAGGGTTCTCAGAAAAGGAGGGAAGTATAGGGTTGCTAAGAAAATGAACTGACCAGAGTCAGGAAAAAAAGTCTAGGAATTGGAGAAAAAGGAGTCTTAGGCCAGAAAAAATAGCTTGAGTTCGTGGGAGAAACAAACGGACTGAATTAAATCAGACAGCATGCCTGGCGTGTGTCGGCACTGCTTTATACCCATGCTCCCCCCACCGCCATTCCCAGTGTTTGTCTCTAAACAATTTTAGGCTTTTATTGAAGGAGACAGAGCATGAGGAAGGCTTTAAAGTGAATCATGGATAAGTGGAAGAAATACTACATAATTTTAAACCATTTCTAAGCTCCACCATTAGTGGAAGAAATAGTACATAATTCTAAGCTGTTTCTGAGCTCCACCACTGGTTTCTGTTTAATTAAACCTGGAAATAATGTATACGAAATTTTCAGATCCTTCACACACACAAAATGAGTACAATAATTAGGTCCATCTCCTTTTATCAAATAAAAGCTTATATTTTAAGATTATAAAGTTCACTTAGGATTCTTAAATGAATTCTTTAAATGAGCAAGATAAACATATCCCTTCCCAATCTGATCCTAAATAACTTTTGCAGTTCACTTCTCTACGCATCTTTCCATGAAATCTATGTTTCAACTAATTCCCAGCATCCTCAGTAAAGTTAAATGAATAAACGAAATGCCAGCACCTCAAACGTAGAGTTCTTTCCTGTCTACCTGCTTGTGCTGAGAATGCCCTACCTACTTCCTCTGCCTGGAATATGTTCCTGTCTCCTTCAGGATCCATGATAAATGTCCCTCCCCTATGGCACAGGTTTCCCCAACAATTCTCTTTGTTTTCACCACACTTTGCCCCAACTCCCCACTACAGGCCCTCTATTCAACAGCACTGTCATAGCCGACTCAAGGAAAGTGCTCATGTATTCCTTCTGAGTCTTTAGCCAGGGCTGTTTAATAAATATGCAATAAATAAAAGAATATAGAGGCATTAAAAGACTGTCAGAAAGGGCAGAAATTGAAGCAAGGGTAATCCAGTCCGATGTATCATCCAAACTTTGGAAAAAGCAATTATTTTTTTAATTTATAGACAAAACTGATTTAATATCATGCTTTCAGACCAAATTTCAAACAAAATAATTAAGTTATCTAGTAAGATCTGACTTACTGTGAACTGGGATGCTGGCAACTTTCCTCTCTTTCAGCTTCTATTCCTCTACTGAACTCCGCCATGCAACTCTGTCCTTATCAGGAACTGCAAGCTCTCTTACAATGATTTAAAACATGAAGACTTGTTGAATTTAGGAATAAGGATTGAGTGTATGGGGGCTTTCCAGCTAGTATTCAAGTTGCCTACACAAACGTATAATCTGCCAACAAAGGAAGTGATATATGATACAGAAAAATGAAAATCAGCTATGTTGCAAAGGATTCTATAGTCAGAATTCTTGAGTTTGAATAGAACCTTCAAGACATTCTGTGACAAGACTTAGCTACTCTAGGCCTTATCTTCCTCACTGAAAAATGGGGATGATATTTTATAGATATTTATGCAACACAAATAAAATTATAAATGTAAACGACTTAGCACAATGCCTGGCACACAAACAGGGCTCAAATATATTGGTATGATTATGCTTATGATTTAGGCTTTTATTTAGGTGAATGAGAGCTCTTTCTTTTTTCAGCAAAAATTAATTGAATGCACACTAATTGGTTGGCACCTGTCAGGTTAGGCACCATTATGCAAGCCACAAATTGACTCCTAAATCTCAGTGACTTAATGTCACAAAGGCTTATTTCTTGCTCACATTTTATAGCCAATGGGGTGCTGGCAGGGACTCTGCTCCACACAGTCACTCAAGGATCCAAGTTGAAGGAGACTCTGTCAACCTGTAGCTACACCATCCAGAACACATGCCTGCTAGATTGCCATGAAATCATGCCGCAACATCATACCACAGAATCATGAAGCATTGCATGAGGGCTTTCATTTTCTCAGTCTGCAAATGACATTCGTATTACCTCCAATCACATGTCATTGTCTAGAATTGGTCACAGTGTCCTGTCTGATTGCAAAAGGGCCAAGGAACACAGGGAAAACAACAAAGTGACCATTTGCTGAGCATCACTGTTTTTGTCTCAATATTAAGCACTGAAGAAACAAATATAATGAAGACTTAGTGCCTCTTTGCATGTAGCAACTTGCATAGGTGTTAAATGGCTTTAATAAGTCAGCATCTACTAGTGGGATGCTGCACATGTGAGTATTTCATTGAGTTCATGCAAGACACTTTGAGAAGAATCATATTTTAAGATGATTTTTAGTCATATAACATTTGCCGTAAAAGACACACTTGTAAGTTTAAGAGTTAATGCCATGTACCCTTTGTATAATAAGGTTTTTGTTGCCTAGAAATAAAGGTGTAGTTTTTGTTTATGGTAATTTCATGGGATAATAGAAAAAAAAAAAAACTCCCAAATATTGAGTAAACATTCTACAATTAATTAGGCCATTTACTCCTCAATCTACTTCTCTAAATTGAAAGGAGAGAGGCTTCTGGCTAAGATATTCTGACCCCAATGGTGACAGGGAGGGTCTGTCTTCCTCATGGCTCAGTGGTAAGCCTGCCTCAGGCAGCTCTCAGCTTCTTCTCAACTCAGTTCACTCCATGAGCCCAAAAGCAAGGCGACAAGCTGACAGGAACTCAGCTAGAATTCTTGGCCTTCTATTCTGCTTCAGGAGCCAAAGGGAAAAGAGGCCACCTTCCAAGGTCCAGCCAGCTAGGAATTAAGCCTCCTCCTCCTCTTTTCTTCCTTTACCCTTGCCAGAAAGCCTGTGGACAGCCTTCCCAGGCTTCCGGCTCCCCTGGCCAGCTGGGAAAGGCACAGCCTTTCCAGAACCCGATGAGCTTGCCAACAATTTTTTTTTCTTGCTCCATGTAAGAGCCAGAATTGCGAGATTACAAAGCCACCGTCACAATATAGTCACTAATAGATGTTTTAAGAGACCAAGGGGAAAGAAGGAGTTTCTGGGTCAAAGAAAAAGAAAGAAAATGATGAGTTTTGAGCAGTGTAGTCACAGTTTTTCATAGTTTGCTGATAATCAGAGCAAACCTTTTCCTTCCAGGGGACCCCAGGCAGTCTGGAAGACGTGTCTCTGAAATCCGTTCAGAGCCATATTTCATTAGTTTTATTTTATGAGAAGCTTTCTTTTTGAGTATTAACCCCAATTCTCTAATGCATGAAAAATTTAAGTTGATACTTTATGAAGAGGCATAAATGCTGGTACCAAATGTATATTTTACATATAGACTTCCTGAGGACTTGATGGGGAGCCAGTTAGTGACTCTTTCTTACAGAGTGTGTAATGTGAGCCAGGGGACTTGAGCATAATTACTGGATTTGATGGGTGATGTAGATCACTTCCAAAGTTGGCCTTGGTGTCTCTTGGCTCAGGAACTTGCCTGACCCAGCCACAGACCCTTTTTCAAGTGGTACCGACTCTCTGATTTGGTCTGGTATTATCAAGGGTCCACTGGCTCCACAAATCCTAAATCTTCTCTAGCCCCGGTTTTGGACTGGAACCAAAGACGCCTCTGCAGTGGCTGAGGGGAAGAGCCCAGAGTGCAGCGGGGTACTGCCAACTGTGAAGTGAGGGTGAGGCTGCCACCCCTTTTCAGGGAGGCCTATCTGCCTCCTCCTCTCATCTATGTCCCCAGTCTCACGGCTGCCCAAAGGATTAGCAAAGCATCTTCTTTTCCTCAGACTGACCCTAGAGAAGAGGTAGAGTCTGAATGTCTCTTTTCCAGGAAGTTCCCATGACTCTTTTGGGAGCAGAGTGCTGTCTAATGTATTACAGTTAGAGTTTCAAATGCCAGGTACTACACAAAACACTGGAGCTCTCTTTCTCCAGAAAAATGGGTGTCGTTTGCTCTGTATCTGCATAACTATAAGCAACCAGGCAAGTAGTCCTTGACAGAACAAAAGCATGTTCATCCTTAAAAAAGTGATTCTACCTCCTACCTTAGACTGCAGAACCCCGTTCCAAAAATCAAATCAATATTTTCCACATTGAACAATTTTAGGATTCAGTCTTCACCTATCTCTTCCTTATATATATGTATCTCATTTAATCCTCAATTCTACTACTTACATCAATGTCACTGGTATTTTTATTGCTTTTTTTAATATGTTAAGATTTCTTCTGAAGCTCAGAAGAAATTAAGATATACAAATCACAAGATTAATGCCACAGGGATTATAAGAGATGGGGAGGCAAGATTTGATACCAGTTCTCTTTGGCCACAAAGCCCCATGTTCCTTCTACTACATGGAGGCATCCACATTCCTCCAACAGAGTTCTAGGGTCATTTTGGATTCCCTTTTAATAGCTTTTCTGTTTGAGAGAAAATCAAATTGCTCCTGCTTTTGTGATTTGGAAGGCATGGCCTACTGATAATTAGGGCATGTGGACTTGGTTCTAATTTGAATACTGCCAATAGTGCACTAAGTGACTTAAGCAAGACATGGCACATTCTGGGCAGCTGTTTTAAAAATGCCATCCATCTCTAACTTGTTCTGATTTCTCTACACAATAGGAGCTATTAAAATGCATAGGATTTAGAGCTCACGCTAGTGTCTATTCTGGCAGCACTTTGACCCCTTTGAGAATGGAAATGGCAAAGCCAAGGCAATATGGTCTCAAACTTCAGCTGTCCTGCGTGGCTCCCTATCAGTCACAATTGCCTTCTTGCTTTCTGCCGATCTCACTTAACCTTGCTTTCCAAGGAAAGAGAAAATGTGTCCTCTATGTGTTCTCTTTTCTCTCCCTCCACCCCTTTCCCCCTTCCCTCTCTCTCTTTCTCTTTTTCCCTTTTTCCTGTGTGTGTGTGTGTGTGTGTGCGTGTGTGTGTGTGTGTGTGTGAGAGAGAGAGAGAGAGAGAGAGAGCGCGAGCGCACAGCCAGGTAGAACTCCGATCACTGGAGGTTGGCGTATTTCAGGAATTGTCTTCCATTCTCCTAACACACATTTGTTAACCTCGGATGTTACTACTGGGATTTTCTTTCATAGACATGCCTTGCTCTCTTTCCAGGAAGACACCTAAAAATGAAAAGCAGCCTACCTTGTAGTCTAGCTCCTCCCACTAGGCCCAGCCCCTAGTCTGGCTCAAAAACCAAGCAATATGGGCCTATCTGCCAGGCTGCTCTCTACTGCCATCTCATGGTAATTCAGCCGCTTTCAGAGAATCAGCCTTTCAGTAGGTGCAGACCCTCGCAGGAGACAGAAATCATAAAGGCTCATGTCTGCCAGAGCAGCAGTCTTTACGACAGATTGTGTAGGACATAAAGGCTGAAAATACCAAGAAAGTTACCGAAGGAGATGAATGTTTAAACAAAGTTTATATCATAACTTGATTTCAAAAAGTAACAATTAAGAAAGTATGACTTATGACAGAAGGTGAATCCTGAATCAGAAAGTCACATTTTTTTGCGGGGGAAAGCAGGAGTTTGAAACATACCAGAATCTCAAAGATACATTTGTGGAGATGAACAGACTGAAAACTTCGCTAAGAGTCAGAAATGATTTCGACACAATGACTAGGACAGTGCATCAGTGTGTCAGAGAGTCTGTAAAAGCAAAGTCACAATGAAGTCCACTCAGACACCCAATGCCATGTCACCGTGTGTGTAGAACTGTTGACTGCCTTGGCCTTGCTCCCACCAACATTCGTCAGGAACAGCAGTCACATGTCCACTCACAGACTCTCTCTGGCACTTGGCTGCTGCTTCTCCCATCACTTGGTCATAATTTGAACTATTTCCATCTATAAGCACCATGCAACTTGTCTTCCTGTGTGACTGCTTAACAGACAAGGCCATTACAGTGTATATATTTGGTTACGAAGAGAACACACTTTACATTGTATAAAATTTGGAATCACCCCATAAAGGATTGTCAGTGTATGGCATGCAACTCACTGACCTGGGTTATGATTCAAACGGTGTGCTTGGGCAGTGCTTTTATTATTTATCTTTATTTTCTTCCTATTGTATTCTTTCCAAATTGGCAAAGAGGGTTTAGATAATAATACTAAGTAGTTTGAGCTGTATTAAATCAAGAATCCAATCTGTAAAGCTAACGCAACCGGACCACTTACTCAAGCTCGTCTAATGCCAATTTGAGGCAAAAATCAAGATTAGGTTAAATATTTCCCTAAAGGAATGAATCTTTCAAGTTCAAACTTAAATCAAACAGCAGTATCATTCCATGCAGAAGAGATATAACTGCAAAAAAGTTCATGCCTTACCACCAGGAGTCTTGGGCTTCCAGAGGGCTTCAGGCTGTCAATTTGCAACCAAGAGATCCAGGATTATGCATTCTACAGTAAATAGAAAAAATAGAACAAAAATATATTGAGATAGCTACAAATGCAGTGAAAATGTATCACCTACAGACAAGTAAATAAAGATAAAATAAATTGGAATTAGGTTCATAATACCTGTTGATATAAGCAATTCTAGGCCTTCAATCAAAAAGATTACTCCACACAAAACTTAATAAGTAAGCCAACAGTGTTGACCACGGCCTGACAAAACATATGGCATGGTTATTGTAGGTGAGCAAGACCATTAGGTGGAACAAGGACATGGAATAAGGTAACACCAAGGCACACAGTAACCAAGTTATTTCCTTTCCAGTAATTACAATTAGTTCATGGGAAAAGTCTTATTTTGGTTAAAGTATGTCTCTAAACTGTACTAATCTCTCTTTTAACTAATTTAGGTATTGACAGACAAGATTCAACTAGAATTTATTAATAGGGTTTTTTTTTTTTTCATTCATTTGTATTTATGTCTTCCATTTACCATTGGCAGGACACTGTGAGGAGCAAGTCATGAGAAGTATACAAAGTCTTGTGGAGGTTATAATCATGTGCACATATTTCTGAGAATAGAAATAAAGTATTTCCTTATAAAATGGTTTTAAACTTAAGCGAGAGTAAAGCAAATCTTAAGTAAACAATAACACTTTTGATATATTAACATGCGAAAGATCTTAAAGGTAGTAATTAAGTGACTGAGTTTGGAAAAGAGAATTTTCACGAAGAAGGGAGGTAAGCATACCTGGGAGATTGGAAGCTAAATGAAGACAGAGTCAAGGATTTCTTTGTCAATTTCATCTCCAATATCTAGCACAGTACATGGCATATAATAGGTACTTGATAAATACTTTTTCAATGAATGAAAAAATAAGCAATTTCTGGAGAATCTGGAGGTTGTTTAGATGTCTGAGCTACTGATGGGCATGGAACAGGGCTTGCCTATTACTGTAATTCTAATATCTGGAATTGTTAATCTAACAGTACTCTGGGAATACTTACTACATAGATAACTGAATAGGCTGAAGTGTCCTGATTTTTTTAAATTCTTCAAAAGAAAAGGAAAATTAAAAAAACTAAAGATAATTTTGAAGTCCTTCCCCCACTAAACACACACACACATACCCACCCACACACACACACACACACACACGAACACCTTAAAGCAACTGTCCTCAGGCATTCTAAGGCAAGAAATCCGCCCCAGGTTCAGGCAGTAAGGGGGTGCACTGCCTGTAAAGAATTTTAAAATCATAATAAAGTTCAACTAAAAGTTGATCTGCTTTTTGTCACCACCCTGCACTGATAATTCTCCATCATGTCAGGGATAGAATACTCCCTCCTCTGGGCAGATAGCTCCCTCTACTCACTATGCCACTGGGTTCAGAAAAGATGAGTTATTTACTTAAAACAGGTAAGAAATTATGCCGACAGGAAATTTGGCAGTGACAGACTTTCCGTACCCAGAGACCTCAAGAGTTCAGGGGTCAATAAAAAGGAAAATCCAGGACTTTTCTACATAAAACATTCCAAGAAAGTCTAGACAGGGTGGAATAGGAGGAACTGGTCTTGGAAATCATTCTGAATGGCTTCCGAGTGTGCTGATGAGGGTAAGCAAATGCAGCCCAGGGGAAGGGCTGCTCCCTTTAGCCCGAGTGTCTGACAGTTGTGGGCAATTTTATCTGGGCTATTCAAACGTGGATATTGGATATTGGCGATTCAATCTGTGCTTTCTTAATCTTTTCTGCAGAAGATAAGCAAGGAAAAGTGCCACTTTAGTAATTGCACAGTCTGTCAACAGGAAAATATGTAAAACAAAAGGGTTCAATAAGCGGGTGATGTTTCAGAAGGTATTGGGTCAGATACTCTTGATAACTCCCCCTTTGCTGTGAACTCGCTCCACATAACACAGCTCACCTCATATCTACAGTTGCCTCTTCTGAGGTTTGCATCTTGGCTGACCATGGCCCTTGGGACTTGTGTCCCTTCTCAGAGTCGAGCTTTCACCCACTTACACTGAGTCCATGAGTCGGACAATTCTCGCTCCTCATTGCCTGTTTCCCTGCTGAGCTAGTGGTCAGACACTTGTCTCTACACCATTTTGCTACTGTTCCATTGCAGTGGTTGAAACAGTCTCCATTTCTACTAATGCTATTAATTCAGGATAAATTCTGTTATCATGAGAAAATACCAATAATAGAAATCAGTTCCAGCTGTAATTGCATTTTCAATGATGAAGAAACATAGGTATGCACACACACACACGCACGCACACGCACACACAGTAACATATATTTAAATTAGAAACAAGGTTGAAGTTGCTAATTTTCTTGATTGTACTGTATTTCTAACAAGAAGGCAGTCAGATCTAGCACAATAAGTGACAATCAGTGGTATAAGACCATTATTTACATAACATATGTACTGGCCTATGCTTCACCAAGCACTGTGACATTAACTGTCTCAAAACAATCCTGTCGGTATCATAATATTATTATAATATTAATTTTATAGTACAGATGAGGGAAAACACTAAGGCCATAAAATTAAAGACAATTTTTCCAGATCACATCACTAGTAGGGGAGAGTTCAAACTGGTCTTCTTTCTGCTTCCTACTGGAGCCAGCACATTTACTAAATGACACCGATGCTGCCGGTGTAGGTCTTACAGAAATAGTTACAACAGTGATAAAGAACTATATCAATGTTCTCTTAGCATCCTGGCAGGGAAAGAAAAGAGACAATAAGTTAATCCCCAGAAAAATGCCATGATGTGTAAAAAAGAGAGAAAACAGCTCCACTTCCATTTCGCAAGCACCTAAGTCAACGCTTGCAAAGTTATCCCTAATTCAACAGCTTTTTTTTCCATCCCTTCCTCTACTTCTAAATCTACCATTTAGCTAACATTTTCCAGTAGTTAGTTTCCACAAATTTGCCAGCATTCCTGCATATTCAGCTTTTAAACATTTAATGAGAATGCACAGGGTATATGGCCTTATGTCAATCTACCTTCTCTACGTTGCATCTTCTAGCAAGCATTAGCATAAATACCAACATGTTTATATCATAATTACTTTAATTTCCTTGGCCCCAACCAGACCCAGAGTGTGTCAATCCACAGTGATTTCCAGGGTGGGGAATGATAACTGGTCCATGAAACATAAATTACAATAAATGCTTGGAAACTTGGCATACCACTTCTGAAATGATCCCAGCCTTGCAGCAGGGAGGGCACAAGCCTTTTACATTGATATGGGTAAGTCACAGTTTTCCAGGTCTTCAGGTTCTCATTTCTAAAACAAGAATAAAAATTATTATCCTTGTGAAGAAAAGGGAACTCTTGTATGTTGTTGGTGGAATTGTAAACTGGTACAACCATTATGAAAAAGGTGTCAAGGTACCTCAAAAAAACTAAAAATAGGCTGCGAGCATTAGCTCATGCCTGTAATCCCAGCACTTTGGCAGGCCAAGATGGGTAGATCATTTGAGGTCAGGAGTTTGAGATCAGCCTGGCCAATATGGTGAAACCCCGCTTCTACTAATAAAAAAAAGAAAAAGAAAAAGAAAAAATTAGCCGGGTGTGGTGTCACACTCCTATAATCCCAGCTACTGGGGAGGCTGAGGCAGGAGACTCACTTGATCCTGGAAGGTGGAGGTTGCAGTGAGCCGAGATCACTCCTCTAAGCTGGAGAGCCTGGAAGACAGCAAGATTCCATCTCCAAAATAAATAAATAAATAAAAAACAACACCTAAAAGTATGTGTTTTTTTGTTTTTGTTTTTTTTGAGACAGAGTTTCGCTCTTATTGCGCAGGCTGGTGGGCAGTGGTGCAATCTGGGCTCACCCTAACCTCCAACTCCCGGGTTTAAGCAATTCTTCCACCTCAGCCTCCTGAGCAGCTGAGATTACAGGCATGCGTCATCACGCCCGGCTAATTTTGTACTTTTAGTAGAGACGGGGTTTCTCCATGTTGGTCAGGCTGGTCTCAAACTCCCGACCTCAGGTGATCCTCCCGCCTCGGCCTCCCAAAGTGCTGAGATTACAGGCGTGAGCCACTGCGCCCGGCCAAAAAACACCTAAAAGTAGAACTGCCATACAGTCTAGCTATTCCACTTATGGGCATATATCCAAAGGAAATGAAATTATTAATGATACATTAAAGAGATAAGTGCACCCCCACATTATTGTAGCATTATTCACAATAGCCAAGATATGAAAACAACATAAGTGTTCATCAGCAGATGATTGGATAAAGAAAATATGATAAATATTTACAATGGAATATATTATTCAGCCCTTAACAAAAGGAAAATTTGCCATTTATGTCAACATGAATGAACTTTGAGAATACTATGCTAAATGAAAGAAGCCAAACACAGAAAGACAAATAGTGCATGATCTCACATATAGGTAGAAACTAAAGAAGTCTAACCCATAGAAACAGAGTAGAAAAGTGGGTGCTAGAGGCTAGCGGGTGGGAGTAATGGAGGGATTTTGTCAAAGGGTACAAAATTTCAGTTATAAAATGAACTAAGTTCTGAAAATCCAATATACAACATGGAAACTACAGTTAATAATAATGTATTGCATCCTTGTCATTTGCACATAGAGTAGATCTGAAGTGTGCTTACCACACACAGAAAAAGGCAGTAACTATGTGAGGTGATGAACATCTTAATTAGCTTGATTATAATTATTTCACTATATATATGTACATCAAATCATCATTTTGCATACCTTGAATGCATACAATTTTTGTCAATTATACCTCCTATAAATCTGGGAGAAAATAAAATATATTCTTATCTTTATCTTTTCTCTATGAAAAAATATGAACATTTTGATATCAAAAAAGCATGCCAAGTTTCCTGGAGAAAACCAAGAGGTAATATTATTGCAGAATTGGCAAGACCCTTTACTGGTGAATTAGTCCATTCTTGAATTGCTATAAAGAACTGTCTGAGACTGGGTAATTTAGAAAGAAAAGAGGTTTAATTGACTCAGGTATGCAGTCTATACAGGAAGTATGGCTGGGGAGGCCTTAGGAAGCTTACAATTGTGGTGGAAGGTGAAGAGAAAGAAGGCACATCTTACATTGCAGGAGAAGGAGGAAGAGAGAAAAGGAAGAGGTGCTACACACTTGTAAACAACCAGATCTCGTGAAAATTCACTATCACGAGACCAGCAAGGAAAAAGTCTGCCCCCACAATCCAATCACTTCCCACCAGGCCCCTCCTCCAACATTGGGGATTACAATTCGACTTGAGATTTGGGTGGGGACACAAATCCAAACCTTATCAACTGGGTTTATAACATAAAGTCAGAAACCTTTCCCCTTTATAAGTTATACAAGAGTTTAGCCATGTAGCAATGTTGCAAAGCTAAGTCTAGGCAGTAAGAATTTTAACTGGGATGTGGACAACTACTTGCCCACTTCTTCTTGCACAAACATCTATATTTAGGGGCTTACTATTAAGAACCAATTAATAGTGAAAGAAGTTAGAGGGCAAATTGAAATGATTGAAATTTTATGAGGAATGTTTCAATTTTTCTTACACATTATAAATCCAGGTATTCATTCGTCAAAATGCATCTACTGACTACCTACTGTGTTCGAAGCACTGTGAGTACAAGACAGAAGATGATCTTGTGTTTATTGAGTACCTACTATGTTCTGGGTGCTGTGCAAGGCACATTTACTTGTGTGTCTGTGAGTGGTGAGGGGAGTGAGGGAAGGCCAGGAGGTGTAATAGGAGAGAAATGGAGTATTCTAGCTTGAGGCTCACTTTAATTTATCACTGGGATTCATACAAATCTGGCAAACTTGTGAAATTATCTGATTATCTGCAGAAGAAACTTAAGAGTGTCTTAATAGAGTAAATTCAGGCAAACCCACTTGGTCCATGACAGTGCCTCTTTTATCAGTGGGGTGGAGCAATCCATGGGACTTTCACTTTGATTTGTGTTCTGACCTAACTTTGCATGGACTCACATACTTGTCCATTAAGAGGTATTTAAATTAAAAAGGTCAGAGAGAGAAAGAGTCTTTCCATTTTGACAAGAGTGCAGGGTGGTTTGTGCACATGGAGGACTGCAAATAATTCAATAAAACTTTAGCTCCTTGAGGGCTTGACTAAATCAGCCACACCACAGTGGTGGCAGGGAATTATCTACCATGACTGCACACCGGCACCTCCTCAAACCAACTATCTCACAAGAGCGAAAAGCCAGGCCAACATGTGGAATACACTGTTGGTAGATCTGGGAGCATCAGCAGCCCTTGGTATGGACTGGCCACTGGTGGCAGTGGTTTGGCATGAGGCAGAAAAAATGGGTATCATCAAGGGCACCTGAAGCAGGATGGGGTGGGGTAGCAGATTCCATATGATAACTGAATACTTTTCTTAATGAGCACATATGAGACACCTCTATGGGGGGGGGGGGGTGCTGCAGGGGCTGAATTTATTACAATAACACCCAGAGAAAGATTTTTACCCTCCATGATCCTGCAACACATACTTTACATGGAAAATATATTTTACTTTATTTCTCCTAACTGCCTGACAATAAAAGTTGATTAACCTCACCTTACTGATGAGGGACTGTAGCTTAAAAAAAGTTAAAATTTCTTCTTAAGATCACTACATGGGTTGAATGGCAGTCCCACAAAAGATATGTCCAGATCATAACCCCTGAAACCCCTGAATATTACTTTATATAGCAAAATGTGTGAATGAGTAAATTTAAAAAGGGGACGAGACCATTCTGCATTATCCAGGTGGACCCTAAAGGCAATCATGTGTACATATCCTTATGAGACAGAGGCAGAGGGAGTCTGGGGGACAGATACACAGAAGAGAAGACATACAGGATAGGAGGTGGCAAGGTGACCACAGAGGTGAAGACTGGAGTAATGCAACTGCAAGCCAAAGTATGACTGGAGACACCAGAAGCTGGAAGAGGCAAGGAACAGGTTCTCCCTAAAGCCTTTAGAAGGAGTGCAGCTTTGTGAACACCTTGATTTCAGACTTCTGGCCTCCAGAACTGGGAGACAATAAACTTAGGTTTTAAACCACCAAGTATCTGATAATTGGTCACAGCAGCCACAGGAAACTAATACAGCTGCACAGTCACTGCAGAAGGTATGTTTCAGATCTAAGTTTGCCCAACTTTAAAGTCTGTTCCCTTTGGGCCCCATGGGGATTCCGCCTGAAATACCGTCAACACACTCTAACTCTTAGGCCTACCATGACACATACACGTGCTTCCGCCACCACCACCTTTTCTTTGGAAATACATTGCGAAGGATTGAGAAACTTTGGCGTTTGAGGCTATTTTCCTTTGTAAACTCAATGTACTGGATGTGTTAAGATTTAAAGGAGACATATATGCAGTCAGGGCTATAGGAATTGAGTCAAGAGAACTTGTTATGGGAGAGATGATCAGCAAAGGATTTATGGAGAAGAAAGTTTTGAATTGTGAAGAGAAGGGTGCATGTATGTGGATAATTGTGAAGGATCAGGTTGAACATTCTAGGGCCTCTGAAGGCTTGAACAGTATTTCTAGGGGAAAATTACAAGCTTCATGCAGCGTTCACTGTGGAACCCAGCTTGCAACTGAAAATATTGCAACAAAATGAAAAACTAGGTGGATTTAGATCCTGGTTGTTTTTATTACTGTTATCATGGATTGCTGCTATTCCTTCGGGAATCTGAGGTATTCTTATTTACTTACTGAAGATCCTTTTCTTCATTTTTTTTTAAAAGTCCTTTCCATATCCAAGTTCATTATTGAATTGGTCTTGTAGCTACGTCTCTTCATGGTCAGGCATTTTCTGTCTGTCCATGAGCCTCTTTCAATGGCATCTGATTTGCTAAGAGATCTAATGAATTATAAGCTAGACCAGGAACAAACAGAGCCATAAAGGTTGGGTTCTTGCAGAATAGGTTTCAGCTTTATTTCAGCCCTTTTCCCCTCACCCAAGGTGAATTAAATAATCTTTATGAGATAAAATTACCTGCACTCTTGCCTAACCTTAATAATGAAAAAGAGAAGGCCTTTTATCTATTCACTGTGAACTGAGTAATCACAATTTGCTATGGCTCACAGAAACAGGAAAAAAACAGTAACAACAAACCACCACAACTAATGTGTTTTTCTTTCTATCTGAGAATCCAAAGAACCTGGTAGTTTTAACTCTAGTTCATTACAGTCTACGATTTAATCTCTGATGGCAGGGAAGCAAGAAATACGTTTAAGTCCAGGGTAGCAACAGCATCACTCCAGATCAATACTCAAAAGGGCTGTAGGAAGGAGGTTCAGTTTCCTCAAAAAACACCGATGTATTTCCCATCTGAGAAGAGAGAGGCTGAGATGGGTAATTTAGGGTACGTACGGCATTTGCCCTCCAGAATTGCTGGTAAGGCAACATATGTAGTGCTTGCCTGCCTTGTAAAGCACTGTACTGGGACCTGTGGAAAGCACAAAAGGTTAAAAGCATCACCCCTGTGTTAAAAATCTTGCTGGTGAAACGAGCCACAATGACTTAAATTTTAAATAATAGTCCCAAACAATCAAAACAAAAAGAACCCCAAGTAAGAGTTCAGGACAACAAAAACAGCAAAAGGCAGGCCACATTTAATTACCAATAATTGCTACAGGATGTCAGAGAAATGGGAAGAGTGTATCAAACTGGGGTGGTCTAGAAAAACTCCATGGTAGTACCAATATTTGAAATGAATCACGCTAACAGGATGTAAAAGGAGAGAAACATCAGTATCTAGAATCACCAAATAGTAACTTTATGAAATATTTAGTATTTTCAGGTAATATACCAGGCCCGTCTTACTCATGTGGCAGGATCAAACCTTGGTATGCAGTGACTTGGACCTGGGCACACTGGAAGGTAACATTATTCTTTCATCCCAGTATAAATATGAATATACAAGCAGAAAAATATACATTCTTCACATATTTTACAAATTTGCCCTTCAAGTTCTAATCTTAAGAATTTATCCCTTTGGGACTATCTGTCGGTTTGTATTGGTCTTAGCTCACCTCTCTTAAATAAATGAACATATGAGGACTAGATTTTCCATTCCAAATAGAATGACTCATTGAAGAGCAGAAAGCAATTACATTTCCAAGACGAAGCTTCTTCCCAACATCCTATACATCTCACTTTACCAATTAAAAAAATTGCTATGGGCACTATTATTATTAATATTATTTTTAAAAGATGGAAATACTGTTCTACGCTATGTGTAATAACCTTCATGAAACTTAACTCTGATGAAACAAACCTTGGATTCTTGTTCTACTAGATTCAACTTAATCATTTGTCCAACAAATATTACAGATATTCGTTTACACTAGGTGATGTTTCCAGTGCTTCAGATATAATAGTGGGGAGAAAGCACAAGGTCTGTGTGTTTATGCAGCATACATTCAAGAGTGTGTGTGTGGCGGTGGCTGTGGGGAGACAATGAAGAAGTAGTCTAATGAATAAAGGCAATTTCAGAGTGCAGGGTTTCTGCATGTGGAATCATGACTGTGTGATGAGATGATGAGGTGCAGGTGGGGATGTCATTGTTTTAGGCAACGTGGTCACCAAAGGCTTCTCTGAGAAAGTCATGGTTGAAGAAAGAATAAAATAAAGGCAGTGATGCAAAGACCAAGCAGAGAGTGGTCTGGGCTGAGACAAGAGCAAGTACAAAGGCATTGGCATAGAAATGAACTTGCTCAAGGAGCAAAAAGAAGGTCAGGAGGGCTGGGCAGAGTGAGAGAGAGGAAGTGGCTGGAGGAAGCAGGAAGAGGAAGTAGGCAGGAGTCAGACCATCTGGGCCTTGTAGACCACAGACAGGACCCAACATGCCTGTTTAGGGCAAATACCAACAGTAATTTCACAAGATCAACGCATATTTAGTTGAGTTAATTTCCAGGTCATTAAATCTGCTGTTTTATGTTAAAGTGCTGATTGGTAATAAACATCTCAGTTACTTCTAAGCAACATTGACCAAATCTGTAACATTTACCCAGACTGGGATTTGTTTGTTCACCCAGTTTGATGATTCTATTCTAGTTTAAATAAAAATTAGGAAATTTTTGCAATATGTTTAAATATGCCTCATTCCCTTTTCACAATGTTATCTGCACAAAAGTTTGGAAAACAAAGAAAAACATTCACAATTACATTAACACCTAACACTAATGAATCACTGATTCCTAGCTGTCTTTCTTCCTTCTTATACACTGTCCTCAAGCACACAGCATCATGATGTAGTTTTTAATCATAGCAGATATATGATTTCCCTTCAGTGCTTTCAAAGCACATTGAGAGTCGGGTACTTATCACTTTGTAAGAGTTGGTCATCAGCAAGATGACTTCTTGGACTACTCTAAAGAAGACTGGCTAACCCAACTTCATTGATCACTGCTTACAATGATTTGCCCCTTCTTTTGGCTTAAATCTTCACTTCTTATCAAAATTGGCTTTTCAGGGTAAAAAAGACTTGAGACAAAAAGTAATTTCTGATAAGCAGTAATGAGCCTGACTCCTTCTTACTGAGCTCCCTGGGCAGAAAAATTAGATTCTAAGTAATTTCTAAATAATTTCAGAGAATTCACAGGAGGAGAATTCCTCGCCATAGTTGAGTGTCATTCAGTCGCAAATGAAGAGACACAGTGGTGGGATGGCTATTAGATGACTTCAACCTCACCTACCTATGCCTTAACAAAACCTAGAAAATAGGCTTTTTTTTTTTTTCTTTTTTTAAAGTTTGTATGTAAGATTTTTAAACTCCTTGACTTGGGGATTTGAATATAGGGATCTAAAGAGCTTAAAAGGTCAATGGAGGAGTTAGTGGAATTGATTTTTAAGAATGGATTTTATTTAATAAATTCATGTGTTATTTAGGAAACTGAAGTAGAAGAACCAAATACAGTATATTTTAAACACTCTGCACGACTCCACATTTTCCCCCAGATAGTTATCTCTGTTATCACCCAGAAATGAAATTTTTTAAGTAGAATTTAATAGAATCTCCACCAGAAATTCTTAAGAGTCTAATATTGGTCTAAGTGGAAAGCTGCAGGGGAAAGAGGGGAGAAAATCTATTGTTTGTTTTGAGGTTATTATAACGGTTTTTAATTTTAAATATTTCCACTTATGGGTATTGTAAGCACCTCAAATTTAGTGTAGTCAATATAGAATTTCTGATTTCCACTGTTACTTCCCTTCATCTGTTTCTCCGTGGTCTGTCTTGTTCAGTAAGTCACCACCACCCAATGCAAAACCAAGCTAGGTTTTTCTTGATTCTCTTTCTCTCAGATGATCCTGCATTCAATAATCAAGTCATCTGCAAGTCAGTCTACAAAATATGTCACATGGCTGTAAACAAACGTATTGGTGGGCTGTGTTTTCATCTGCAGGTTCAACTGGGAAGAATCTGATGCCCAGATCATTTAGGCAATTGACAGGATTCATTTCCTGACAGCAATCTGAATGAGGGGCCTGGCTTTTTACAGGCTACTGTCTGAAGGCTGCTCTGAGGTCTTAGAGGCCAACAGAAGTGGCTAGAAGCTGCCTACACACCTTGCCACATGGGTTTCTCCCACATGGTCACTCAATTCATCAAGCCTACAAGAAAAACAGTGAAGAATCATCTCTGGCTTCAGTCTGCTGAGATGGAGTTTCACATAATGCAACAAAATGACAGGAGCTGTATCCTATCACCTTTGCTATATAACAAAACCTAATCACAGGAATGACATCTCATTACCTTTACCATAGGTAATTGGTTAGAAGCAAGTCACAGGTCCCATTCACACTCAGGGATAGAAGATTACACAAAGCCAGGAATACTAGGAGGTGGGAATCATTGGGGCTTATCTCAGTGTCTGTCTACAACATTTGTACTGATATTCTTTATTAATAGTTTTTTTTTTTTTTTTTTTTTTGGTTTTGAGCTCACAGCTTTATTTCTTTTGCTTACTTTGATTTCAGATGTTTCTGTCCCTCTAGGTTTTTTAGGTGGAAGCATATGCCATTGATTTGAGACCATTCTTCTTTCCTAAACAAAAGGTGTTTAGTACTATTAGTCACCTTCCAATCGCTGTGATAACAGCATCCTACACACTTTTACTTTTCATGCTTTTACTTTAATTCATTTCAAAATACATTCTGATTTCCCTTTTGATTTCTTCTTTGACATACAGGTTAATTAGAAGTGTGTTATTTCACTTCCTAACACATGGGGATTTTCCAGATATCTTTCTACTATTAATTCCTAATTTAATTCCATGTGGCTAGGGAACATATTTTGTATGTTTTGAATTCTTTTTAAATTAATAAGACTTCTTTTATGGTCAGAATATTGCCTATCTTGGTAAATGTTCCATGGGCCTTTGAAAATAATGTGTATTTTTGTTATTAGAGAGAGTCTTCCATAATGTCAATCAGGTTAAATTAGTTGATAACATTAAGTCTTTTATATTCTTAGTGTACATTTTCTGTTATTTATTGAAAAAAAAATTTTTAAATATTCAACTATGATTGTCATACTACCGCATATATGGTGAAAACCTCCAATATATCCGTATAATTTCTACTTTAAATAACCAATTGTATTTTAAAGAGATTTTTAAGAGTATTTTTATATATGCTCACACTTTTAACATTCTCAGTGTTATTTATTACTTTGTATAGATCTAGATTTCAGTTCCTGTTTGTCTGAAACATTTTTTATTTTTATTTTGGTTTTGAGAGATAGTTTGCTGAGTATAAATTCTTGGTTGACAATTTTATTCTTCCAGTACTTTAAGAGGTTTCTTCTCTGTCTTCTGGCTTGCATTGTTTTCAATGTCTGCAGTCATTTTTTTGTTCTCTTTTTGTCTGTATTCATTGTGACTTTTTTTTTCTTTTGGCTACTTTTAAGGTTTTCTGTTTATCACTGGTTTTCAGCAATTTGATGACAATATACCTTGGTGCAATTTTCTTCCTGTGCTTTTGCTTGGCATTTACTGAGTTTCTTGGATCTTTGGGCCTATATTTTTCATCAGATTTGTAAATTTTCACCCATTATTTCCTCAAATATTTTTTTCCATGTCTCTTACCTTTTGAGTACTCTAATTAAAAATATACTGGCCTGCTTGAAATTTTCCTGTGTGAGAAATTTGGTTAGTTTCTATAGGAATATCTTCAAATTGACTAACCTTTTCTTATGTAGTATCTAATCTTCGGATAGTCTCTTCCTACATATTTTTAAATCTTGGGCAGTTATATTTTATCTCTACAAGTTTGAACTAGGTCTTTTTAATTATCCTCCATATCTGTGCTTAGCATTCTCATGCTTTCTTTTACTTTCTTGAACATACAGAATACACTTATAATACTGCTTAATATCCTTGCGTGCTGATAGTTTCATCTGTGATTTTTCTGAATCTTCTTGTATTGATTTATGTTATTTCTCCTAATAAAACGTGTATTTTTTCTTCTTCTTTGTGTGTATAAGTAAGTTTGTATTGCGTGCTTGACATTTGAAATTTATATTTTTGAATGCTGGATATTTTTGTATTCTTTAAAGTATGTTTGAGATTTGTTCTGAAACTGAAATAAATTATTTGGTAAGCTTTTCAAGCCTTGCTTATAATCTTTGTTATAGAAGACCAGAGCAGTCTTTAGGAATAATTTTTTATTGCTACTAAGGCAATACAGTTCCAAGTACATTGCCAGTGCCCTGTATACTACAAGGTTTTTCCACTCTGGTTGGAAGGACGAAAATTATTACCAGCCTTATGTGATCTCTTGAGACTGTTTCACCCACTTCTTTACTGGTTCTTTCTCAAGATGTGGGTGGTTTCCTCACACCCTCATGCTGATAAGAATGCAGTAGACGACTTGGGAACACTCGTTATAGAGACCTCAAAAGCATTCTCTCTGTGCAGCTCTTTCTTTTCAGTACTCTACCTTACAAAGTCTAGAGACTGTGGCCTCCCCGAATTCTCAAATTCATCTGCTAAGTACAGGGGGACTACTGTCATCTGTTTCAGATCCTCCTTCCTGGAAACACTTGAGGCAGTAAACTGAGGCAATCTTAGTGATTACCTCATTTGTTTCCCTTCTATCAGATATTACCATTTGCACTGCCTATTGCCTATCCTAAAACTGTTGTTTTGGAAATATTATTATTTTTTTCTTTACTTGTTTAAGATGAGTGAGTGCACAAATGTAGTCTCTGGTCCTTCATTGCTAAAAGTAGGAGTGAATCTTTTCATTTTGTAACCCATTATATAGACTTATTATAATGTTGAAAAAAATTCTAGTGGCAGCTCTAATAATTTGAAGCAGTGTTGAGCATAAATAATATTTCCAGATATCTCTAACGACTGTATGTGATATTAAAATATTTGTATTTTTTTGGTGATAACATCACAGCAACTGCTAATACTACTTAGATTTGAATCTTGCATTAATAATTGGAGGAATGTTAAATTTCAATTAGAGGTAAGTGAAAATATTCGTTTTTTCTTATATAAGTTCATGTAGTCCTGAAATTTCCATGAATACTGTGGAGGGGTATGGACTTGATGATAATAAGTATTGTGTAGAGAAAGCCCCCCAATTCTTCAATTTTGGGAATAAGTCATAGATCACAGAATCTGTTGCCTCCAACACCTTGTTTGGTCAAACCTCCTGCTGGTTCTACATCTTAATTGTTAGTGAGCTCCTAAGGAACAATAAGATTAAGTGGGTTAATAGGTAAAGCAGTTACCATTGTGCTTGGCATCCAATAAGCCCACAATAATCACAGTAATCATAATAACATTAGCTATTAATCATCATCACCATCATTATCAAGGCAGAGGGGAACCATCTTGGAGGCGGGCTAAAGCTACAGAATTTGAGGGTCCCCTCTTTAAAAAAAAATCAATAAAATATTTTCCTTTTGCAAGTCTTATGAAAACTCATGATTATATGAACCTATTACTGTATCAGGATCTCTCCCAGGGTCTTGAAGCCACCTGGGCAAGTGAGCATTCCTGAAACTTAGTCTTCATTAAATTCGCGATAAATCTGCTTTTGATTGCCATTCTCTTCTTTCTCATCTTCATAACTCATCAGTTATTCACGATGCTAGAGCTGTTAAAGTGGAGTTAATGGTGATGAGAAATGTGGAAGGGCAATGAAGATAGGTGAGGACCACTATCAGGTCTGACCTCAATCTTTGGAGGCCTAGGATGAGTATTTAAGTTCTGAAGAGATTCTTTTTCCCTATATCCCCAACAGCAAGAATACCAGAGTTGACCAGTGACAGAGAACGCATCAGTGGAAGGCAGGGGCCCCGCCTGTGTTACTCCTTCCTCTATTCCTATTACCTAGTGTGGATGCTCCATGCAGTTTGTCAAAACGATGCATGAATGTGGTTTCATTTTCCAAGAATTTTGTGAAAATAAAAATTAAAAAAGAAGAATGAAAGAAAATAATGAACCTGGATATTTCTACGAGTTGTTTGAATTTTAAGGACTGAATCTTGTATTTTCTCTTTCTTTTCAGTACTCTGCCTTACAAAGTCTAGAGACTGTGGCCTCCCTGAATTCTCAAATTCATCTGCTAAGTACAGGGGGACTACTGTCATCTGTTTCAGATCCTCCTTCCTGGAAACACTTGAGGAAAAATGCTGAGATTGTGGAAAGAAGGACATATAGGGGTGAACAGGAAAAGAAATCTGCTAAATTTTTCTTCAGTGCCTTTCCAACTGTCCTGCCAACTCCTGTTATTCTTCCTCCAATTATGCTCTCCTAATCCTCCCTCATTCTAGTGCCTAGTGCCTGATTCCTATTCCTCTGGTTCCAACTGCAGTGTCTGTGGATAACTAATAATGGTAATAATATCATTATATAATTTTATATATAGATAGATAGATAGATAGTAATATCATTATAGCTAACGTTTATTGAGTGCTTACCGTGTGCTAGGTTCTGGGCTATTTTTTAACAGTATCATTTCAAATTCCTACCATTCCCTTGATGTAGGTATTACTAACCCTTATATCATAGAGTGGAAAATCAACACCCACAGGATCCAGTTAGCATGCCCAGTTCACACAGTTAATAAGTCATAAAGCCAAGATTCAAATTTAGACACTGACTGCAGAGCTTGGGCTCAAAACCACTGAGTCCCCATACTACCTGGCTGCAGTGGGAATACAATTCAGGCGTGATTCCATCAGAAAGCATCTGCATTTTAAAAGGGGTAACTCTGTAAAGTCTTCAGGACTCAAAAAAAATGTAAGTGAAAAGTTGGCATATTAGGTTGCTGAAGTGAATAAGAATCGTATCATATAACGTCAGTATGTCCTGTGAGTTAAATATTCGAGTAAAAAGCTCTGTGTGTGTGCACGTGTGTGCATGTGCAAAGATGGTAAACCCTCTCTGTGAAGGCATCCTTAGCTCTCTCACAGTGAATTAGGTGATTTCACCTTCAGTGCTCATCTCAAGATAGCTCATTGCATTCTTGTTGGGTAGTCTTCACAAGATGCCATGCAGTCCTCATGGGCAGCCATCTATCTATTGCCCCAGAAATTTGCTTAACAAAGGTGTTCAATACACATCTGTGGCATGAAATTGTATTCTGGTACCAGAAGAATAAAAGTGGGGAACATCAAAATGACAAGTTGTAAAACAGCCTTGAAAATTAAGTGACATTCAGAAAAAAAGCTGCTTCACTCTAAGAAGAACTAATGGATAGAAATTCAGTTATTAAAACTAGACCATAATTTTTAAGTGTATTATAAACTCAAAGAAGGCAAGAATTCACAGCCTTTGATTCATATCTGTCTCTTATGAGCACAAAGCCTTGTATATATCCACCAGGCTCTCCAGAAATGCCCACTGAGTGCGTGGAAAAACTGTACTGTTTTAAATTTGTTCTCCACCAACCACACCACAGGTCTTGCATTACTGCAAACACTAGCTGGATAGCAGTATGCTTTTGCTTGATCATTCTTTAGTCTCATGAAGCAGTGGCAGCCACAGTCATTGGGGTGTCAGATCTGCATGGCCAAGGACAGCATCAACAGAAAATGAGCTTTTATAAAGAGTATGGGCTCTCTGGGCCTCAGATAAGGAGGGCTCCTTTTTCAGGGTGTTTGGGACCACTCTATCTTGTAGCTTTCATTTGCAGTAATTTTTTCAAGCCTGTGTATGGCATGTCAGAAATCCTGGCCAAAGATGGTACCCACATGGGCTCTTGATCTCTCTTCTATGCCATCTTTTTGAAAAGAGCTGTTAGAAGTGGCTCCTGTTTTTAAGCACATCAAACCAGTGACATCTGATTCTGCCTCTTTGTGGAGTGGGGCTATTGGTTTTAGTTCATGGAAGCAAACTGAAAACTTGCAGACGTGCTGTTACTACATAAATTTGGACTCTTCCCTGACCTCGAAATACAGACAGACCCTAAGGTCCATTCCCAGCTCTTTCTTCTCAGTGGGATGTAAAGCTTTTGTGCACATAATGAACTCAGATATTTTAATAGCTGATTTGTAAAATTTAATAGCTATCATTTTAATAGCTGTTGTCATAACCTCTACAGATTCACTGTGGATTTTTATGTGAGGTTTAGCATTGTTGATTTACTTGTTTTCATATCTGTTCTTTAAGTGATAGAAATTGTCACTTTTGTTTGAAACACATTTGTTGAAAGGGTGTTTTTTTTTTTTTTTTTTTTTTTTTTTTCTAAAGGGCACTTGGGTCATTTTTATTTAAAATAAACTAATTAAATTTATCTTTCTCATTTGCCTCTCCATGACCTTTTGGGAACTTGGAAATTAAATTTTCTCCTAATATTTTACTTTCTAGCTTGGCAAACATTGACGCTATTTTAGATTCTGAACAAAGTTGAGAAAGCACAGATTTGTTTTTAAAAATCATTTCGATTTTGAAACAGGAAGTGATAATTATTCTGGAGATTTATCTGCTGTGGTATGGGCTTTACTTTTTCTTTTTAAATGAATTGCAAATGAGACGGTAATGCAATCATAAAACAATCAACTAAAACGAACAAGCAAATAAAAAACTCATGGGGGTAATTTCAACTGCAAATACATTCATTTAAAATTTAAAAATGTTCATTTTGTTATTTAATAAATACTATTATTTGACATGATACCACAATAAATTAATGAACAGAAATTGAAGTATCTGTTATTAAGAAGACCAAATTAAAATTCCTATTAATGGAAATAAAACGAAGTAAAGATCTCCAAAATGTGCCAAAGACAAGAAGTAGATCAAACAGAATTTGCTATGGTAATTTAAACTTGTTTTCATGCTCAATCACATAATCATGTAATAAAAATCTTCCAGAAGTTTTAGAAAATATTACTTAAAAAATAAAACAAACCCAAAAACATCCCGTTAAAATTCAAGATTTTTTTCCTTAAAAAGTTAGTATTTTTTAAGATAAAATAAAGGTTTTATTATGCTATGTACACACTATAAACACCACTAATTGCATCTGGTCTCATAATTTTTGAAGACATCACCATAGGTAGCTAAAACAAATATTTCTTATTCCCCCATGTAAAGATATAAACGGGAGCTTAGGAACATAAAGTAACTTGCCCAGATTACACAGATGCTAAGTGTCAAAGCTGCAACCTGAACACAAGTCATGTGACTTCAAGTCCATTTTTTTTTTTTTTTTTTGGTTGATAAAGAAACATACCCTTAACTCAATTCCTGCAAAAGTAGTGAGGATAGGTTTCTATATGACCCAAAGGACATTCAAGAGCTTCTTGAACAAAATTATTGATTTGCCTCATCATTATTATCATTAGTTAGTTTTGTTTTGTTTTAATTTAGTGCTTGCTGCTATGAAGAACTCAAAGAAGAGTGATGAAAATTAAGTTCTGGTCCAGGTTTTAAGGGACAAAGAGGTTAGCAGGGGAGTTATCCAGGAAAAGAAGCAGTAACTGAGGTCTATGTATGCACAACACAAGACACCAACACTAAGTACCAATGGCCTTCAAAAAAGACAAGATCAGCTGGGAACTGGAGTGAACAGCAATTCAATGTTTGGTTTTTGTCTTAAATCAACTACATTGAGGTATAATTTACATACAGTAGAATGCATCCATTCTTAGTGTACTGTTCGACCACTAAAATCAAGACCAACAGCATGTCCATTGCCCGCAAATATTCCCCCCAACTTTTCCTCAGTCAATCTCTTCTCCCACTCATGGCCTCACACGACCACTGATCCGGCAGGGTTTACTTAGATAATTGGGAAAGTGCAAAGAGGTAAAGGAAACAGTGAGAACAAAGGGAGGGCTTAAATCAGATGAATTCCTCAATTGTTCGAATTCCAGGTTATAAACCTAAATAAAATTTTTCAGACCAGGAGGGGAAAATGATTTGGGTTTGTGGGGAAAGGGACAGCCACTTGCTCTCCTGTGTAACCCTATTCCTTCCCCAAAGTCATTTTCTGGTTTCTCACTCCTCATCCAGTCACCAACCTTAGGCCCATCTAGCACTTATATTTATCTATAGGATAAAAATGGTACCTTTAGGGCTCTGTAGTATTGCGAAGCTGTGATTGATCTGGATCACACTGGTAGCTCCAACCACCGTCCTCCATGTCCATGCATCCTCACCAAGATTCTACTCAAGTAGTTCTCACACTTCTGGGGGTCACAGGCCTCTTTGAGGAAGCTTTTGATAGCCCAGTAGTATGCACATCAACCATTTCGCATTCAATTTCAGGTTCACAGGGCCCCTGAAACCCATTCCCAGAATCCCAAGGGTGTACTTGGTGTTCAGGTAAAATCCTTGCCATAACCTGTGTTTTCTGCACCTTCTTTCACTGGACAAACCAGGCACATACATCTCATACCCTGCAAAAAGAATCAGGAAAGCCTCTGCATCACTGCTTTTAAGCCTCACATTAGCACTTTTGCTGCAAAGCAGGGTTGTCGATTTTTTGTTTTTTGGGTTTTTTGTTTGTTTGTTTTTTGTTTTTTTGCCTTTTATAATACTTTGTTCTTCCTTTGGATTGGAAGTGAAGACTTCCACTACTTTACACAGGGAAATATTGTTCTGAGGCAAAGCTTGAGGGGAAGGCAGTGATGTGTGGCCTATTGAGAATCAATGCTTCAAAAGATGGAGAGAACACAGGATATTGCAGGGTTCCCTTGGTCCTGTTTTTCCCCAGTGACAATGGCTGAATGCCAAGAAAGTCACGGACCTCTCCAGGTATCCCCAGTATGCTCATATTTCAAGTGAGAAGGGACTGGATTGTACCTTTATGCTCAATATTCTAGGATCCCTTGTCCTATTCCCACCTTCCCTTAAGTCAAACTACCCTTCCACTTTTATAATTGAAACAAAATATGCGGGATGCTTAAGGTCACCTTATGAGATATCCAGCACACACATTTGAAAAATCTAGACACTGGAAAAGCCCATAAAACTGAGAAATGCCCTGACATGTAAACAGTTTGAAGAAGTCAGTTTCTGAGGAGAAAGCTCACCTCCTTTAAGTCATGCCTTCACAGACACCTCTGCCATGGGGACACACTGCTGTGATTTAGTGACCAGTTGACTGTAAACACACTAACAAGGTGAGGTGAGTTTGTTAAGGCCTCAGGGACAGTAAGAGGCATAGTGATGTCCTGATCAGTACACTGGAGGTGGGAGCATTGCATTCCAGTATCATCGAGCACATCCTAGGCAATGAATAAACGAATATGTCTGGACTGATTGCATGAAAAGAAGGAAATTCTGTGACATTATCTGGTCACAAAAGGGAGAACAGGAATGAAAAGGTTAGATACTTTGGTTTATTTTAATAGAGATTATCTTATCTATTTAACCTGCATTTAATGGGAGCCCATCTTGGAAGGGTCTTTGCCTGTGCAATGGGCTCTGAACTCATTCTGTTTACTTCACTTCCAATCTTATTTTTTTAAAGGCAATTAGAATGGTGCCCAACTATCCCTTATGTATAAAAGGTCAGCCACTTCTTAAAATAACTCTTGCTGGCATCACAGTTGTGGAAGTCGAGATGTGTCTCTGAGAGTTTCCCTAATTCTCTGTAACATTTTAAAATGAGTACTCAGGGATGGCTAAACACATAACTTGTCATCTAAATATGCATTTTGAGACTTCTAATACTTATTATAAATATGTATTTAGGGATTTTCTTGCAGGAAATAAAGAGCTTTATAATAACTCTTTTGGAAAGACTGTGCTCTATTGCATTATATGTCTCTTAAAAAATTCATGATATTTTACTGATAGACAAGGATGTCTGATAAGAGATGGTAATGAGACACTGTCAGTAAGGCATGGAGAATCTCAAATTCCACGATGTGAAGCCTCATTCTTCATAAAGAAAGACAAGGTCTGTGGTGAAACTTAAGTCACAGCAAGGTACTTGCCTTCATCTCCTCACCACTAATGTTTTTCAGCCAGGCAAACTGGTTGCATTTCTTATTGATCAACATGAAATCCTCTATTCTGTTCCTGAGTTCAGTCGCTTCTATGTTAAGTCATCATTCAACACACCCGTCTTTTTTTTTTTCTTACTGTATCTTCACTTGAAATTTTATCCTGGCCTCATGAGCCTGATCTTAGCTTAAAGAAAACCTGCTGACCCTAAACTCTCAGCTTTACTTTCTAGCACTTTACTTTAGGCTTATAATATCCCATCTCCATTGAAAGTCATCCTTGCCCATTTTAGCTATTATGAACTTTCTCCTTTGTGAATATCCACAGCATGTCAGTCCTACTTATTTGGGGGTCACAATCTCCTCTGTATTGTTAGTAACTGCATGTGTTGGTGTGTCTGTGCATGTGCACATGATTATAAACTCCAAAAGATTTTGTATACTTCTCATGACTTGCTCGTCACAGTGTCCTGCAGATGGTAAACAGACACAGGAAAAAAGGTCCAAGATATAATTATTGAGAGAGACAATGGCCTATTCGGTCACATTTTAGCCGGGTGGCTTACTCTAAAGGTAGGTGATTCACTGGTTAGGATTCTGACCACATCCCCAAGACACCATGACTGTTTTCTAAATCATCAATTTTTTTTTATCATCATTATTAGCAATCTTTGTACTTATTTTGGTCTTATGGTGGGCTTATGGGTACTTATGGTGGGCTATTAGAAAAACATACTGTTCTTAGATATACTAAGAAGACAATTTTCCATGGTAGGTGGTCATAATTCATTAATTTCCCAAAACAGCCTGATGTCTTTTTCCCAAAAAAGCCAAAGGGCTTCTGAAGTTGCTAAAGTTTGGTAATTGTATATTGATGAAAAGTTATCTTTAAAAGTTACTTTTGCATTTACTTTGATATTTTCTACTGTATTCCAGCTGTTGATTACTGCACTAAAAATCACCCCCTGAGGCTTTAAACAATAATCATTTTGTTATCTCCAATGGTTTGTAAGAATTAGAGATTTCAGAAGGTCTTAGCTGGGTGGTTTTGGCTGGAGTCTCTCATCTGCAGTCAGACGGTGAGTGGAGCTGGGACATCAGGTGTGAGAACATCTGGGAGGTGCCTGGGCATGGCTCTCTGTTCTTGTAGTCTTGTGACCTCTATATGGCAAAGTGGAAACTGCATTGCATCTTACAACCTAGTCTCAAAAGTCATTACAACTATTTTCTATTGACCAACACAGTTATAACAGCTTGCCAAGTTTCAAAGAGAGGCTACAGAGATTCCACCTCTCAGTGAGAGGTGTGTAGGAATAGGAGATACTGTTGTAGCTATAAAGTTTTTTTTGAAAATACCATCTGCCACAAGGTAACATATCTATCATTACATTCCATGTGATTAGAAATCATTTTCATTTGATAATTGGAATGCATTTTCCTGTCCTCAATGGCAGAAGAAGGCTAATTTTCTAGTTGATGCTCTCTGCTGTAATAATCTGAAACTACTCCCGGTTAAAGATGGATTTGCCTACCTGGGTTCTGGAGAATACTTATTTGGTATACACACCTAAGGCTTAGAGGGAAGAGGACAATAAATAATGCCTCTAGTTGATTTGAAATTCATAGTCATCTATAGGTTTTAGGATACTATGAGTAGCAGCAAGCTTTTCTCTATTTCACAACAAAGCTTTTTTCTTTTTCTTTTTTCTTTTCTTTTTTTTTTTTTTTTTCTGAAACGGAGTCTTGCTTGGTCGCCCAGGCTGGAGTGCAATGGCACGATCTTGGCTCACTGAAACCTCTGTCTCCCAGGTTCACGTCATTCTCCTGCCTCAGCCTCCTGAGTAGTTGGGATTATAGGTGCCCACCACGCCCGGCTAAATTTTTGGATTTTTAGTAGAGATGGGGTTTCACCGTGTTAGCCAGGATGGTCTTGATCTCCTGACCTCCTGATCCACCCACCTCGGCCTCCCGAAGTGCTGGGATTACAGCTGTGAGCCACCGTGCCCAGCCAACACAGCTTTTTTCTCTACAAAGAATCAACACCCACAAAAGATGACTCTGTCACGGTGCACTGAAAAGCAGGCCATGGCAGAAAGACAATGGCAAATGCACTTCCAATCCAGGCATTCCAGACCTGAACAAATAACAGTAATATGTACTTATATAGCACTTTCCAGTCTGAAAGATGGCTAGTAACCCCAACAACGTCAACATTATATTTAGAGCTTTAAACTGTGAGAAGCACATGCACAGATGTTGCTGTTTATGCGACAGCTATCTAAGGCAGGCATTACCCTCAGTTATCATGAGGAAAGAGAGAGGCCCATGCAGATCAAATGGCACAGGTCATATGACTAGCTGGTGGCAGTGAGCATGAATAAGGACTCAGGATCCCTAAATGCAGGCTAAGGTTCCTTGCTACTTTGCATCTTAGAACAGATATAAAATTTTCCATGACAAAAAAGAAAGAAGAGGCAGCCAAGTCTCCCCTTTCTGTACATCATGGAAGATATCCTTCTCAAGGGTGGTTACAGCCCACTGTCCCACATAGGAAGAGGAGGGTGAAGGATCTAAGTGTCTCAAGGATTGACAAGTAGGTCACACATCTTGGAAATAGTGGAGACTCTCAAAATTTGATGTGCACCATATAAGGAATATTATTAATGTATTTTAAAGACTTGAATGGAAATATTGTCGATGTATTGTGAACACAAACTAGGTTTGATAGGTACTCAAAATCTTTTCCCAAGCTATTTACTCTAATTATAATATACCGAATGAAATTAGAATGAATTTAGCTGCCTTTATAACATTATAAATTGTATACGATGAAGGAGGTGTGGTAAACTTGCTGGAAAGCACTCATGATTCATGGATTAAAAACCTGGTTAAATATCTCATTGAGTTATAATAATATCAGTAATGAACTAAGGAATCGGAGGTTGCAGGAGATCTCTGAGTGTAGAGATGTGGCAGCCACCCACCCACACTCCATCCATCCTGACCCAAATAATCACATGGAAATCAGCCATCTACAGGCTACAAATGCTTTCTCTGCTCCACTTCTTGGATGAAAGACTTTATATTAACAGACATTAATACAATATCATAGTTGGAAACACATTCAAATCAACCTCATTAAAAAAATAAAATGTATTGATTATGATTCCATAAAACATTTCAGTATACTGGAATCTTCTAAGGCCAGTTCTTTTCAGAAAACTGGGATCTGCTGTTGCCAAAACTTATGCAGCATCTATGGTTCAAAAGACAGCTGTGTATTTTGAAACTCCTGCCTGTAAACATTTAGAAGACAAATGGTACATCAAGCTATTGTATAAATGAAACGTGTCTACATTCTTTCACAGTCATAAACATATCATTTGTCTTGCTTGTTGTTAGCAGGAACACTCCATTTTGTCATTTGTTCCTACCCTCGCAATGTACATTACAAATTTATCTTTACTTTTGACTTTTGTCCACTTTGCTTTCTCCCCAGCATGATTTACTTCTCTGTTTAACTTGTCTTTCACCTTCCAGATGATTATTTTTTCATTAAATGTCAATGACAAGATGAAGAATATGTTTTTGGAATTAGAAATGATTGGTCAGGGCCGGGCGTGGAGGCTCAAGCCTGTAATCCCAGCACTTTGGGAGGCCGAGACGGGCAGATCACGAGGTCAGGAGATCAAGACCATCCTGGCTAACACGGTGAAACCCCATCTCTACTAAAAAATACAAAAAACTAGCCGGGCGAGGTGGCGGGCGCCTGTAGTCCCAGCTACTGGGGAGGCTGAGGCAGGAGAATGGCGGAAACCCGGGAGGCGGAGCTTGCAGTGAGCTGAGATCCGGCCACTGCACTCCAGTCTGGGCGACAGAGCCAGACTCCGTCTCAAAAAAAAAAAAAAAAAAAAAAGAAATGATTGGTCAGGAACTAGAAACACTAGTCTGGAAGGACATGTGATCTATTTAGGTGACATAGTTCAAATAAACATGAGAAAGACCAAAAGAGACTCAGAAGGAGATACAAAATAGTATGCAAAGTGAGTGTTTAAAAGCGAATAGGACACGATTTAAGATTAACCCCACAAGGCTGCCATGGTAAGGTTAAGTGTCAAGTGGAATGTCAGAGGAACGGTAACATTTCAAAGGCAAAAGGAAGACGGAGCAAGTTACACACAAGGTGAGGATAGATAGATGAATCTGGTTGTAGCGTTTGGTCTCCTAAAGGTCAAAGAAAGAACGATAAATATAAATCCTAGCAATAGATCCTCCAGCAGATTCCAAAGCAATGTGTCACAATTCTCCTTTTCTTGTTTCCTTTCTATGTGCTAAACTATTCGAATGCATATATTCTAAATTGCCTTCATCTCCTCACCACTAATGTTTTTCAGCCAGGCAAACTGGTTGCATTTCTTATTGATCAACATGAAATCCTCTATTCTGTTCCTGAGTTCAGTCGCTTCTATGTTAAGTCATCATTCAACACACCCGTCTTTTTTTTTTTCTTACTGTATCTTCAGCACCATAGAATATTTGCTTTTCTTTCTAATGTGATGTCTGTCAAAGTCATCCTAAAAAGTGGTTCTTCATCTCCCTCATGCATGAATGGAAGTTCTCTTCTGAAGTTTAGCTGGGGGTCTTGTGTTCTTTCCCCAGTGCTCTGTTCCTTTTCAGCTAACAATCACCACTAAAAACATGCTTGCATCTGACTCTCCCAAGGCAACCCTCAGCCCAGTATTTCTTACTGACTATAGCTTTTTGTCACACAGATTTCTTGCCAATAACCACTGAAATATAAACACAGACAAGCTCATCCTAAAATCCCTATCCCTGATTTGCTGCAATGCCCACTGTCATGTCATTGTTTGGCTTTATTGATGGTGAGGATAATCTCTTGCCTCCTGTGTCCTAACTCACGGGAGGCCATCTTTTAAGTTCTCTCTTTCATTTCTCCATTCTGCCAAGTCCCTGTATTTCTCTCTTGCTTATATGTCTTAGACATGTTCCTTCCTCTATTTCTAAAACCACTGCTTTCATCCAGTCTCTAACATGGGCACAACCATCCTAGCATATTCACAGTCTCCCTGGTTTCCATCCTTATTTTTGCTCCTCCAAGTTCAACTTTTCCAGCTTGTGAGCCACTTGCTTTTATGTAACCTTCCAAACTCAACCTAAAGTATGTGCTCCATAAATGTTAGAGGCTGACATTTCCTGTCACTTGAGACTAGGTCTCAGACGCATTGTATTTTTTTTTCCTCTTTTTCCTTTAGTGCCTGAAATGCTTTTTCAAATGAAACTACCATGTATTCAAATTCCTCTTGGCAGTTGTGATCTTCCGGAAAAATGTTTTTGCAGTATCCCAGTGAAGGACTTTTACAAATTTAAGTGAGTCTGGCTTTCTTGAGACCTCAAGTTACTTTTCATCTGATTGTTACTGTCTGCTTAACTTGGCCTTTAAACCCACAGGGTAGAAATTAGGTATAAAGTGTTCAGCTGTGAGAATAGCATCAGCACTTAGTCAATAATACACTGTCTGCTTTCAGCTCTGCCTTTGCAAAGTGAATGAGAAATCCCACACAGAAAAGCCTGTAATGAAAAGATACACCATGGCCCAGAGGATATTGTGCAGATCATATCATCACTTAGGTCACATGACAAATTCTCTCTGTAAAGGAGAGTTCACACATCCAGAGAAGAAAGTACATTCAAAATTATAGTGTTGGCACAGCTCAGGCCAAATTGTATCAGTTGTTTCTAGTAACTATATAAACAGAACCACAGAATCTTGAGTATCTTATAATTAAAGACTTCTACGGGACTGATCTGTACAAATACAAAGACTGTGAGTATTGAGTTTATATACGTTTTTTAAAATAGAATTAAGCTGACTCACAAACATTGTTAAATATGTACACAAACTACTCACTTATTGGTACACAGCTATTGTTTGGTTACAAAAATAAAACATTGCTAATGAAATAAATTTCCAGGTATATACTCACACTAATTGGCACCATGCTCTAATTATAATATGTGAAGAATACAAGGGGATTCCCTTCTTCCTTCATTGCACAGAAATCAGAAATTAAAAATTCACAAAAGCTACAGTTCTCAGATGACTTTTCAGCTTCTCTCTTTTAGTTGGTGAACTCAAATGTCTTCGTTCTTTCTCCTTCTGCTCTTCCCTCAAATGTCATCCCACCACACCAACTGTTTACCAGCTGCAAGGTATTTGCTGGGAGACTGCACCACATAAAATTCATTTGTTCACTAAATATTGATTGTGCATCTGTTGTGCGACAGATTCTGTTCCAGACATTTGGGATACAACAGTGAGCCCAGTCAAAAACCTCCCTCCCGCATGGAGTTTAAATTCTAGAAGGAAAAACAAACAATAAATAAAATGAAGGAGAAAATTACCTGAAAAAGCAGAAATAGGTAGACCCAGGGAAGGGGCAGGTGCAAAAGATCATGGCAGGCCCATTAGGGTGATACCTGAGCAAACTTGTAGGAGATGAGGGAGCTAGCCATCTGTGGAAAGAACATAACCAAAAGAAGGACAGCAAATGCCAAGATCCTGGGGCAGAAGCCATGTAAGGTGGGTTTCAGGAACAGCAAGGAAACTAATCTGTAGCATAGTGAACAGGGAGTGGGAGGTTTTAGGAGAGGAGAAGAGATGGGTAACAAAGAGTCAAATCTCAAAGGACATAGTAGGCTATTATAAGGATGTTGGATTTTACTGTGGGCAAGGTGAAACTCTATAATGGGGATTTTCAGCAGATAAGTAGTAATATTTGATCTATAGTTTAAAAGACCACTCTGGCTGCTGTGTTGAGATCAGTTCTAGGAGATCATGAGACAAAGAAGAGTGATGATTTAGGAGGCTATTGCAGTCAAGAGATGATGGTAGCCTATACCAGAGTGGTGCAATGGAAACCATGAGAAGTGGGAGGATTCAGTATATATTCTGAATACGGAGTCAATAGGATTTTCTGACAGATTAAATGTGAGATGTGAAAGAAGAGCAGTGTCAAGGATAACTCTAAGAAGTTTGAGTGTGAGCAGCTGAGATGATGAATACAACAAGCTGAATAACCTTTGCGAGAAATAACAGAAATTCACTTTAGAACATGCGAAGTCAAACAATTCATTCACACAACCAAATTTTGTAGCAGTCATAAATTGGAAGTCCCAAGAATAACACTACCTTTATAACCCCCTCCACCACACACACCAATCCATCCCAGATTTTGCCAGAAACTTAAGTCACAGCAAGGTACCAAATAAGCAGCAAAATTTCTATAACAGGCTCATGAATAAAATAATTTTTAGGGGGTTATTTTTGGTGCTTTCAAGATGAACACAAGAGAGAGAGCCCAAGGTTTTTATTGAGTGTTACCTCTAGGAAAAGAAAATTTGTAATTATAGAAAATTAGCTGAATCACCTGCACCAGGCTATGACTCATACAAATCAATGCTGCACAGGTCTCCTGAAGGAGGGTCTCCTTTAGTCACAGGAAATGACAGTGATTAACAGCCAGTCCAGGAGGTTGGTATCCAAGGTGAGAGACACTTCTTCTCACAGTTTAACTAACTAGATACTGCTTAGTTCCTTTGCTAATTTCATACTGTTGTGGGTGGGGAATGATTTGGGATGAAGGAAAAGGATTAATATTATGTAGACAACTGTTCTGAGGGAAATTTGCACAATTTACTTTCAATCCAGCAGGAACTGAGTATTCAAAAACTTTTCTGACATGCTTGTAGAAGACTAATAATTTTGACACATTCATTCATTTAACAGTGAACTTTTATTACTGCCTACTGTGAATCATAGGTTTTCTTAGTGATGGCAGTAAAAATATCTTAAGACATGCCCCTTGCTCTCAAGATCACTGTGAACTTTTCAAGCCTGTAAGAAGGCTAGATGTTCCCTTCAATAATCTGAATGGGCGTATAATAAAATCTTGCTTTGTCATCCAGGCTGGAATGCAGTGACACAATTGCAGCTCACTCCAACCTCAACCTCCTAGGCTTAAGTGATCCCCCAACTCAGTCTCCTGAGTAGCTAGGACTACAGGCATGCACCACCATATCTAGGTTTTTTTTTTTTTTTTTAATGGGATAGGACTGCCCAGGCTGGTTTCAAACTCCTGGCCTCAAGGGATCTTTGGGCCTTGACGTCCCAAAGTGCTTGGATTACAGGCATGAGTCACTATGCCCAGCCTAAAATATCCATTTTTAATGTTGGCACCAAGTGATCATTTTTACTAGCATTTTCTGTATCATAAAATTAAGAACATTAAACTTCTACTTGAGGTAAATATATATATTAGTAATTTAGTGTCGTTAGAGCATCACAAATGCTATTTGTATTAGTCAGGTCAGGCTAACAATGACATGGTAACAAATAACCCCAAATCTCAGCACATTAATACAGCCAAAGTATTTTTTTTTTTTTTTTTTTGGGAGACAGACTTTCACTTTTGTTGCCTAGGCTGGGGTGCAATGGCACAATCTCAGCTCATTGCAACCTGTTTCCTGGATTCAAACAATTCTCCTGGCTCAGCCTCCCGAATAACTAGGATTACAAGCACCTGCCACCACGTCCAGCTAATTTTTATATTTTTAGTAGAGGCGGGGTTTCACCATGTTGGAAAGGCTGGTCTCGAACTCCTCACCTCAGGTGATTCACCTGCCTTGGCCTCCCAAAGTGTTGGGATTACAGGTGTAAGCCACTGTGATGGGCCCAAAGTCAAATTTTTAATTTGTGCCACCTATCTAATTTCCTCCACAGAGTTGCTCAAAAGACTGAAGTGCTGGAGCACTCAACCGCCTCAGAAGATGACAGACTGGTTCATTAAGTGTGGATTTCTTACTGCCTTAGCCTGAAAGTGACACTTCCCTTCACAGCCCATAGGCCAAAGCAAACCATATCGCCCCTACTAAACCACAAAGTATGGGGAAATACAAGGAGTATTTGACAAACACTTGTCCTTTCTATGCTTTTTGTTTATTTTTAAGGAAACTGAAACACAATAATATGACTATAGGGTCTTAGTGGCCCAAAACATGATTTTTCTTTAAAGTACATAAACAAATCAATGAAAAACATTTAAAAAAAAAAAAAAAAAAAATGTCGAAGCTCTCAATGAAAGGGAAAAGGGTAAACTTAACTCAGTCAGTAGTGCCTCTACCCAGAAATAATACAGTATGAATCTTGCATCTCTCAAGAGCCAGAGCAGAATTGGCCATGCTGAGCTGGAGCATTTCAAGGGACCAGCACGCAGCAGCCACAGACTTCCCTTAGCTCAGAAAATGGTGAATGTGGCCCAACTGGGTAGGGTGCCACATGTCATTAGACTTGCCATGTGCAAGTCAGTGTTTCTCACCAGGGCCTTTGAGAGTGTATATTACAGGGCACAAGGAGGAAAAACAGAGTCTCCACCATTCTAGGAAGCCAAATATTGTCCTGGAAGATGGTGACAGAGCAGAGCGAGAACCTACCCTATTGTACTAACAGTTTGGAAAATTACAGAATCAAAGATAGGGATTGATGATTCATAAACCAGGCTGCTTTTGCAACTTCACAGGAATTCTAGACTGTTGTTTAGAATATTTCCTGCTCCAGTCAAAAAAATGGTGTTTTCAAGTAAGTTCTTTCAAGAAAAGCCCAGCTTCCCCACCACCTACTGTTAACCACAAAATCTATGAAGAATAAGTTAAAATATAGTATAAAAAGAAACTGAAACTGGAATCTAATGTGATGTTTCCAACACGGTTAATTTTAAAATCTGGCCATTTTTTAAGAATTTACAGTTCAGCGATTTATTTTTAACATTTATTATCTTCCTTTGGGATCAAGATAAAGCTGTCAAAGAACTGTGGTCTATGTGTGTGTACGTGTGTGTGTGCTGTTTCTGATGACCAGCTGTGTTTAGTCCCTCTTCAAGGTCAAAGGACGGCCCCATTTTCTTCCCATCTGGCATATTTCTTACAAAGAACACACTGATATAAACACACATATTCCTCTTGTGCACTAAGTCTCGTTCCTGGATTGATTCTGGGTTAGTCAATGGGTCCTCACATATGATTCAGAAGGAGCTATGCCATGTGGGACCACACATTATTCATTTGTAGAATGGATTCTATGTACTAGACATTATTTATGTGCTGTGTAGGATGCAAAATTGGATCAAATACAGATGTGACTCACAAAGTAGCTTCCATCAAATAGTGTATCACTTGCCTATAGTCTATGTTTCTGAAGACAGAGAAGTAAAAAAAGAGTTGTATTTATATATCACTGATCATGGAAGCTTCCAAAATAAGGAAAACATTAGAAAACTGTCAGAATAGCATGTAGCAAGAAAAGTGATAGAGTGGAGGGTGGAAGAAGAAAAAAAAAATCTGCTTTGACTCAGATAGTTCACTTCTTTGGAGCCAGAACCCTCCTTCCTCCGCTTCAATTCTGTATCACCATCAACCTATTGAATATTCCAATCTGCATGACCCAGAATGTACCCCTTTCAACAGGATTAAACCCCTCTTCCCAAACTGCTTCCTTCGAGCTTGCTTGTTTCTGTCCATTTTTTCAGTATTCATCACCAGGCTCGAACCACAGAGTTACCTTAGTCTTCCCCTTCTCCTTCAGCCTCCAAATCTAATCACTCTGCCCAATGCTACTACACCGTTTCTCACTTTCTAATAACACTGACTCTCTTTCAGTGGAGGCCTCATCATCTCTTACTTAGATCATTGTCACTGAGGCCTTCTCACTTTTTCTCTGCCACCTCGACACCACCGTTTATGATTTTAGCCAACTTTTAAAATGTATTGAGATGATGAAAACTTACATTACTTCTTGCTGAAAACACTAACATTCAGTACGTAGAGGTAGTTACTGAAAGTCCATCTCCCAGTTTATATTTTCAAAAGCATAAGGGATCTCTGGATAGAAGATAATGCTTGTACTACTGGTGATTTCTTTCTCTTAATCTCTTCCACATCTTATAATTGAATTGATTGTGACATTTAAGTCATATTTTCTATTTACCCCATTGTGCTTTGGAAAGAGACTAAGAGTTATCCAGGAATTCCAAAGTTTTGGTGATGTTTTTCTATATCTGTAAATCAGGTATCTCCCATACTCTGCAACTTTAGTGAGTTTATTTTTCAAATTAATCATTAACCTCAACTAAATCTAGGTCTCAGAATGTGTGATCTATAAAACATTGAATTGCAATGTTTGGCAGAAAAAGATTCTGATAAAATAAAGCAAAAAATAAATTAAATGTAATAGTCACATAAACATCTCTATAAGGGGTCAATTTTTATTGAAATCTAAAACCTGTTATTCTTTTGAAGCAAAATCATAGTTTACTTTAGCTGGAGAGGTTCACTGGTTAATGAAAAGTCATCAAAGTCTCCACTGTGGTTTTTATTGCTGTTATTCTGCATGACAATCTGTTGTTTAGAAGACACATTTTATAATAGCATACTTGGATATATGTCTAATATATAAATACTTGATGATAATGCCTCTAGATCAACAAATGTACAACATTTTATTAGTATTCCAGTAACAAATAATTGAAGAGCCTAATTCAAGTTTATGCTTGCATTGTGTATGGAAAGAGCTCAGCAACAGAAATTAACAGCATAATTAAGAAGAAAGTGACAACGTCTAGAAAGAACCAATAGCATTTATCAAAATTGGTAATTATGGCTTATAGTCTATAGACAGCTTATAAGGAGGGATATATCACTATTTATCAGCAATTAGCACACTGTCTGCCACAAAGGCTCAGGAAATTTTTGTGAAATTAGTAAAAATTTTTGAGTAACCTACAAATATGGGAAGGATTCCTACACAACTAATAAAATCATTTTACCCAATCTTTTAAAAGAAAAAAGCTCATTAAGTTTTTGATGAATCACTGACAGTGTAGTTTATTTTAATCTGAAAAATAATTTTTACATCTTAAAAATGCACACTTCTCACCAAAGCAAAAATGACTTACATTTAATCATTTGGAGTTTCAGTTTTTCCACACAGTGGTTCTCCTAAGTGATGCTCAGATCCTAATTAGGAGTGGTTAATTACAGAGTTGCTTTTTCATCTCAAGTGTGGTCACATGGTCTTTTCAGCTCAGTTGCCTGTTCTGTTTCCTCTCAGACCAAGTCAAGTCACTTTGCCATTTTTTTTCTTTTTTGAGCTGAGCACTTACTAATTGTGTGTGTATATGTATATACATATGCATATATGCATAACACATATGTGTATGTATATATGTATGTGTTTGTGTGTGTATATGCATATAAATGTGTGTGTGTGTGTGTACATGGAAAGATAAGAGAAACAGGGGGAAGAGAGGGACAGAAGGAATCAGAGAACAATTAGGTTTTAATAAGAAAATTGTTTCCCCTTCTAAAATTTCACCAGTCTCAACAAAACTTACTTTTCATGTGTTTCTATTGACCTGTATTTATAAATCATGTTTATTCAGGAAAGCACTTTTTGTTCCTACTCTCTCTTCTTATCTCTATGTTGTAAAGACAGAAGATGTAAGAACCATAACTATATAGTTTTATGGCATGGACATTGTCTGTCTTGCCATTTATTTTCAGTGTGAGTATTAACAGGTCTGAAGTTGCTCTCAGCTCTTTTAGGGTTCACTAATGATTTTGTGAACACATAGCTCTCCTCTTAAAAATGAAAAATTATCTTTTCATGTCTCAGTGCCTCACACATTGCTTGATGTCCTGGAACATCACCCCAGTCCAGCCATGTAACACTGCTGGTGGTTGGGGGTGGATGGTTAGAAGAAGAAAAAGAAACCATTGATACATCTATCACATTTCCAGGTTGTCTCAATGAATGCAAAGGCTTATGCATACACAGAAGACACTTGTGAAGTAAATAAGAGACTTATTTATAATTATTATCTTTGTTTCAACAGAAACACTAAGATATCCTTCAGTAACATAAGACATGATGTCACAAGCATTTTCAACTGTACTGTATCTGAAGTCTAAACTGTGCATTTCTTTTGTGCATGTGAATCAAGAGAAGACATTCAAAACAGATCACACAGGAAGCATTTCTGTAGGTGGCCTTGGAATTGGGACCAGCATGATTCACCCATATCCACATGCTAGACCTCAAGGGGCAATGACCAAATAGTGTTCCTGCTGTCCACAGTGACAGTTCTGCCAGTCAACCCTATCTCCAGCCCACAACTCCATCCATGTCTACCAAGAAGGTATGATTAGTGAAAAAGCTGGAATCACTGTGGGAGGATGTAGGTTTGTCGAATAGTGGGAAGAGTTGCAGAAAGAAAATTATTTTCATAATGAGGATACAAAAAAAGGGGTAGAGATTTGGGTTTGAAGCTATTTAGGCTCCAGGTAATGTTTGAAATAGTAAGAGAACTGTTTAAACTACGGTGTTATGCTCAAGTTGTGCTTTGAGTGTTAATTTGAAGGGCATGTTTCTACATATTTTAAATGGTTTATTATTTAATTTAACAAACAAAAGAATGATATTCAATTGTATGATAAAAGTCCCCTAAATCAAATATTATAAAGAGAAATCTTAAGACTCACATTATTATCTACCTTGCATACAAATAGCCATCCATCCTCAAAAATGAGACCATGAGCCCAATAGTTTTCATCTGTGTTCTTTGAAAAACAAAAGTAAAAATGTAATTCAATCTAAATGAGAAAAAAATCTTATTTGAATCAAAAAGAGAGTGTAATTTATCTAGAGTTTGTGGATTTTATTGATAGCTGTAGAAACGGCCACCATCTATGATCCAGGGGACTGGCTGCTATGACTTGCCTCATAAAAGAACTCCGTGGCTGGGGCTCATGACCATATGAGTTTTGCTGGGCTTACCTGGGCTTCCCAGATGAGAAGCCTTGCTCCTACAATTCATCACCTCCACACCACCCCATCTAAGAGGCTACACTGCTGCAATAGCAGAGGGATGGTGAAGAGTGACGAGGGGTGGTAGCATTTGACTTTGTCTTGGTAATTTCTCCATGAGATGACACCTGGACTTTGAGACATTACCTTGGGCCTGTGGGGGAATGGAGTAGAAATGGGGGCAGGGTGGCAAGTTATAACCTTGAGAGGAAATGTATGCTCTTTCTTTTGGGTCACTTTTCAAGTTTTCTTCCTGTCTGTCTGCTCTGTCTTAGTATTTCCAGGCACAGACAGTGAACAATTTGACCTGCCACCCAGGAGACCCAGCCCACATTAGCCTGTCTCTGTGCCTGTGTTTCTGCCCTTTCATCTACCTGAGTAAAAAAATACATTTTATTTTGGAGGAAGCACAATTATTATTCCCAGACCTGCCCCCAGTCTGATAAGATGCCAAAGAAAGAAAAATACTCCCTGGATGATCACAGACAAAGGGCAAACACACATCAAGAAAGTGACAGAGTTTGCAGCAATCATGCAAATAAAAATGGGCCCCAAGGAAAAACAGGAGTGTTTCCCTCTTCCTTTGTGGTAGGTTCCTATGCTAACGAAAAGGACTTCTCTTTCTCTCTCTACATCAGGGAAAATGGTTTTCCCTACTAAGGAAGAGATTTTTGGGGGAACGATGTGAGGTGGGAAAAAAAGAAGGATGTGTAAGGAATTAATGCTAAAGTCCAAGAGTGGCTGGCATATTGCATTTTTATTATTTTCCCTCACTCTGAGAAAGTTCTGGCACCTTAGAGTACTCAAGGGAATCATTGCTGAATCAGGTTGGAAAGCACATAGGAGGAGCCTCTTACTTTCAGATGTAGTTGTATGGGTGCCTTATAGTGGAAGAACTCCAACCCAACATATAAGATGCTTGGTCTGTGTTACATCACTTAGAGATGCAAGAAAGTAAGAGAAACTTTTCACAGGTGGCCACCCAGTTGCTACTGAGGTCCCCAAAGTGTAATTTTCTTTTCAGTGAAGAAGGTCAACTGAGTTGATCACAAAAACTCTGAAAACTTCAAACCTCCCAGACACAAGAATAGACATTTTTTAAAAAATACATATATTATCTTTAAACACTCTTGAACCATTTTAATCATCAGTGGACTCTGAAAGGACAGAGCACGGGGCCTTAACCACACTATACAATAATAGTTGATTCAGAAAAATACCATCTGCCCCACTGCATTCCTTCCCAGGCAATTGTTGGCTGGAGAGCCAAGTGCTTACGGTCAATGCATAATTTTGTTGGTGTTCTATTGCCTTCCCACCAAATATGCAACAGGGTGACAACACAATACGCTTAAAGATATTGTACATCTAAGTCAGATAAAATCCCTCTTGGCAATTTACTCCAGATTTTTGAAGGACTGGCTAGATTTGTTCCTTGGTGACCTCTTGGAGTTTCATCTCATTTCCCTACGTAATAAACATGGTATCTCACAGCTGTCTAACATTTTACTAACTTCCCAAACCTTTGTTTAATTCTTACAAGAATGCTAAAAAGAAAGCACCTCATTGTATAAGAGGACTCAGAAAATTTAAGCAACTTATCTGAGGTCACACAGGTAGTAAGCAGCAGAGCCAGCAACTGGCCAGCCTATAACTTCTAATGATAACCCTGGTGCTCTCCGCATGGTATCATTGTTTCCTCTAGGTACCCGTGTCTGGGTGTTGGGCAGGCAACTCACACACCTCTCTTCTCAGGAAGCCTTACACTCACTAGCACTTGCTGTGGTCTTAGTGGGATTTCCTATTTTCTATTTTACTGGAATTTCCTTTCCTCCTTTCCCCTTCCTCCTTTCCCTCCTTCCTTCATTCCTTCCTTCCTTCGTTCCTTCTTTCCTTCCTTCCTTCCTTCTTTCCTCCCTTCCTTCCTTCTTTCCTTCCTTCCTTTCCTCCCTTCCTTCTTCTCTCCCTCCCTCCCTTTTCTCTCTTCCTTGCTTCTTTCCTCCCTCCCTCCCTTCCTCCTCCTCCCTTCCCTTCCTTCTTTCCACTTATTCTCTTTTCTATTTATCCAATTACATAACACATCTGTGTTGAGTACCTGAGTACTGACAATATACAAGGTATGTAAATACCAATTGCCAGGGAGACAAAAATCATAAGACACCCATCCTACCCACTTTTTAAATTTTCTTTGACAGAGTCTTACCCAGGCTGGAGTGCAGTGGGGCAATCTCAGTTCACTGCAACCTCCACTTCCCAGGTTCAAGTGATTCTCATGCCTCAGCCCCCTGAGTAGCTGGGATTCCAGGCCTGTGCCATCATGGCCGGCTATCTTTTTTATTTTCAGTAGAGACAGGATTTCCTCATGTTGGCCATGCTGGTCTTGAACTCCTGACCTCCTTGGCCTCCTACCTTGGCCTCCTAAAGTGCTGGGATTACAGGTGTGAGCCACCACACCTTGCCCCTTTTTACCCACTTTTAAGGGTAAATCTGCACCTAAAGACTTTTTTACCTCTCCATCCTTAGAACTCCTTTTGTTCTTGTAACTGCAGTTCATAGTTACAATTAAAAATACTTTGGTCTTCTGCAAAGCTGGACTTGACTGATGTATATTTACACCATGTGCTCATATTAGCTCTACAATGGGCTTGTAAAACCTTAGATCAACATACACTCATTATTCTTTTCTCTTTATATGTCATGGTGCTGGGCATACAATATGTGCTAAATAAATTCTCAGTGGTTGATTTATTTATCTTTGTCTCTATTGCAATATGAGCAGGTAGATGGACCACTTTACACCTAAATTTGTCTATATATTGTTGTTGTTAATAATGTTCAGCTTCTTCTCTCTTTCTTTATATTTTTTAAGGGTAGGTCTTTTGCATAACATGATGAAACACCTAAATCTTGCACATTTTCTGGTGAGCTATTTCAAAGTAATTTGTCTGAAAGCAATTTATTGGATTATTTTGTTTCATATACCCTATTCTATTTATCTTTTCCCTAAGAAGAATACACAATTTCTCAGCCTCCTCAGAGAAAGAGAGAGTAAGAGAACTTTGGTAAGAGAGTTTAGGAAATCAAGAAGGGTTCCAATAGGATAAATAAGAATTTCTTCACTACTTCTGGGACAGAACTCTTAAAGTTAATAACAATAATGCTAAGGATAAATACCACACATGAGAGTGCTTCGTGGATTACAAAAGGCTTACAAAAGCACTATCTCTTTTAGACTTTGGATTCAATGACCCACTGTGAGTTAGAGAAGATAACATCATTCCCACTTCACAGCAAGCTTAAATGGTATCCCTAAGGTCACATATTTAGCAAAGGGCAGGCAGGAATCTAACACAAGTTTTGCAGTGTCACACCCAGTGACCTTTCCCAAGTGTACGTTTCTCTTCTTTTTTGAAATAAATTCATTTAAGATATAAAAAATAGTATTTCTGAGATCAAGATTTTCCAAAGAATTTTCCACTGAATCATAATTCCATGGGATGTTATAAAATGTGACAGAATGAAAAGGAGTGTAATAAGCTTAGAAAATGCTAAGCTAAAACACGTTAAAGTGTAATATTTCTCAATGCATTTAACCTGCTGCTGTGCATGGTTGCATACCGTGACTTGACTGTACGTGAGTGCATAGCATCTTGCAGATCTAGTGGCTGTGGACTACGCAGTATACAGCAGGTGTGTGTTTCTCAAACTTATGTGACCAAGGGATCACTCTGTTGATCAACACCTTCTGCAGTTTGTATCCTAGAACACACATGATGGGCAATGCTGATCTCCATCAGTGCCTCCTTTCTCCCCATTAAAGTTCTTCATATTATGGATACTTGCAATGTCATGTCTTTAAATGAAATTAAATGATGCTATCACTGTAAATGAACCTTACTTCAATACAATTACAAAAGAAAATGCAAATATGTCTTATAACACCGTACTCGTATTTGAAATTGCATTTGGTACCTGACTTATTCATTCCTTTTTACAATAGTTTAACCCACATAAAGAAGCATGTGATTTCTACCATTTAAACCCTATCAGTAAAATGATCATTATGTCTTTGTAACGAAAATATTCTCTTCAGATTTATGACTTGCATCTGGCAGACAAAAACTGTGTAATTTATATAGTTCATTACCACAATTGTAACAAGAATAAAAATCACAGCAGCCCTTAGGATATTATAAAACATATTCAAAACTAGTCCTTTCTAGCACCGGGCTTTACTTGGGGGAAAAATATTTGGTATTATATTTGTATATGTGTGAGAGAAAGAGTTGAGTTTCTATACCCTGTAGGGAGTACACATCGGGGATGTGCTATTATATGATAATGAAAATGTAAATAAAAGACCAAAATCTATCTTCAAATCTTTCCTTCTATATTCCTGTGCTTTTAAACTAGCAACTCTTGGGACAAAAGATTTTACTAGCAATGGTTCTAAGGCCCTATCCTTCCCTGTATAAAGAACACATCCTCACGTACCGCACAATGTAGGACTAGAAGACAGGTGATTCAATTAATCCTAATACTTGCCTGCAGGGTACTGATGATCAAAACTATTCTGTTTTGCTCTGCATCAGAAGCTCTGCAGGTTCTTGTGATAAAATGGAGACCAATTATCTAATAAAACAGAACAAAATAACAAAACTTTAGCACCAAAGCCTTGTATGGTGGTACATGCCTGTAGTACCAGCTACATGAAGCTAAGGCAAGAGGATTGCTTGAGCCTAGGAATTCAAAGGTAGCCTGGGCAACACAGTGAGATCTCATCTCTAAAAACATAAATTAAAAAAACTCTTGTACTAACCTACTTCAGATCCTAAGTCATACAAAATCCATGTGTATATTTTTGTAGAATTTGAAAACCTATCAAAAATTCACACAAAAGGCTTTCAAGGCATGAGACAAATAGACAAAATAGCATTTATTAGTATATGGAGCATAACTAAGGAGTGTCTTATAGGCTGTTTCCCTTCATTATTACAAAACACCTACCTATAGCCAATATACAAACAAAATCTCCAGCATAAAATGATTAAAAGTAATTAGAACAGGTGTTCATTAGGCTGGAAAATTAGAAGGGAGACTTTAGATTATAAATGGAAGAGAATAAATTTGTTCCTAGTCCTAAAAGTGTATCCAGATTCTGTGAAAATTTGAAAATTGAGGAAAAGGTATCTTTACCTTGCTTGAACCCGAGAGGCGGAGGTTGCAGCAAACCGATATCCTACCACCACACTCCAGCCAGGGGGACAGAGTGAAACTCTGTCTCAAAAAAACAAACAAGCAAACAAAAAAGTATCTTTACCATTTAGGCACAGTGAAACAAATTTCAGTTGCATTTAAGTAGAAGGTGTGGCATATAAAACCACAGCAGTATTATTCCAAGGGGTAAAAGCGCTAAAGCACAGTACAAGGAATTAATGTTCCTTTTGAGGGTATGCTTGATTAGCCCATCAGCCTTGTAGGCCAACATGGATTAAACATGGGATTCTGTTGGGGGTCAGAAAGCAATACCCCAAAGTATGGTGCTTTTGCTTGCTGAGCACTTTGAACTAAAAATAAATAAACATTTATTTATTTATTTATAATTAAAAGGTCTTAGAGGCAGCCTCAGAATCAGGGACTTTTTGTCTCAGGGTTTCTCTTCTCACTCACCACCTGCAGATGGGGGATCACTCTATCTCTCTGAGGAAACCTTTTCCTCCCCCCAAAATAACGCAATTGTCTTAAAACTTCCTCATTAAGAATCTCACTAAATAACCAGGAAAGGATTAACCACCAGAGACGAGAAAAGACTAAAAGTCATCACCACAATTAGACAGACTTTTCAATGATTCCTTTGAGGGAAGCTCCGGGAGATTGCCTGGAAAACTTTATCTGCATAATAAGACAAGTTCACGGTGTAGTTCCACCCCTCACCTTTCCACAACTGGTTGCCATCACCTCCAGAGCTCAGAGGAACCTTGTCCCAGACCATTTTCTGCTTTGGGGGCTCACTTGACTCCCCTAAACATCATTTACTACCCTTCAAAATTGCCTGCATCTCCCACGTCCCTCTCCCCGATGAAGAGGCTATGTAAGCCTCAGCTATGTGGCCCTTTTGAGTCTTATATTTTGTATGGCTCCCATGTACACATTCACATTAATCAATTTGTATGCTTTTGCTCCTGTTAATCTATTGTCAGTTTATCTCAGCAGACTTGAACCTTCAGAGGTGGGAGGGAAAACATTCCCTTTACCCCTACAATTCATACATCTTATTCAAACTTATTCCACCTACATCAGTAGGACCTATCTCTGATTTTCATTTTCAGATTTCTCAAGCTCTACCACTTGCTTTGCATCAAGGATATTCATTACATTGTCGGAGGATGAATGGATGAATAAATACATCAAAAAATAACTCTAGGATAGAGACAATGTCTCAGATATTTATTTTGAATCCGATAGGCTCTAATTTGACAAACACTTATGGTAGACAAAATTTTTATTTCATTAAAATCTGTTTTATTTCATCATAACTGATCTATAGAAGCAACTGAAAGCACAATGCATTTTTTCTTTTCAAACCGGATTTTCTTTTTTTTTCTCATTTCATGAAATGTATGCAATATCTTATGGCTCTGTATATATTCTCTATCCTTCTCTTTAAATTTCCATGGTAGACATCTATTCTTGATTACTAGCAGGAACTAGAGGTATTGGCAAATAGTCACTAGGTAGTCTTCCAATCAGAGGATGTTTCGAGTGCACTTTTCTAGTTAGCAAAGCTACGCTCTAAACAAATACATTGAGTAGCATGACAATTTATTAATTCTATACATGCCATTTGCTGCTTCAGACATTGTTTCATCTCTAGGCCTTCACTGGTTTCCTATTTAAAATTTAATAAAGTTGCAAAATTCCATGACTTACAGAATCATTCTCTGAGCTTTTGTTATATTAGATATAAGCAGAAAATGTGAGTTCTTTGTCTGTCAATTATGGACAAACAAATTATGCCTGGTCGCAATGGTAACTGTCATCTTTAAATGATTTCAGTATTATTTAGTACTCTGAGCAAGAAAAGCACTTGGAAACAGTTAATGCTAAACTCTAGTGGGTTTTAGATAAACCCCACCACCAATGCACACACATACCTGTCCCTGGCAAACGAGACTGTACAAGAATAAAATTAGAGCTTGCTTACTGAGTACCTTAAGTCTGAGGAAAAATCCATACTTTAACTTGTTTACTGTAGTGGTGAATATTTCATATACATCAAGACACATTATTACATACCCAAAACATGAAGTATAATTTTTCACTTGAGGAAAAAGAATTGATTTCTTTATCCTATGTATTTGTAGTTGCTCTTTTTCTTTAGTATGTCATCTAAAGGTTGAATTGTAGTCTATGTTTCTTTGATGACAACTAGGAGTTTCATTAGACAAGGTCCCAGGAGGGCTATCAAGTATGTTATTAAATAAGCTTTGACTTAAGGAAGCAAGAAGGCAGATTCAGAACAATTGTAAGCATTCAAATAATTCTAGGAACAAGAAAGGCTATTTACTAGCAATCTTTTATGTGGCTTAGAATGCCTGATAGTTGATGGTAAAGATCATTTATGAATGGAGTAAGTCTAAGTTCTAGGTTCCAAGGCAGCTATAGTTTCTCAAATACACTAGTGTGAGTCTCTATTTTTGGTGTGCAAAGCATGTAGTGCTTGGGTTGTTCTGATTGATCTGAATGTTCTATCACCAAAAGCCAGAGTGAAATGTTCCCTAAGCATAAGAGGTGTAGCCCATCACTCTATAATATATGCATTACAGCACACACAGAAGTGACTCAGAGTCAACTGGAAGAAACAGGAACTCTGCTTCTAACTCTCATTTTAGCAAAAGACCAAGCCTTGCCTTTGGTTATGTATCTTTGTTAAAGGTTGTTTTAGCCCAAAGGTCTTTTTTTCTCACTCTTACCAGTTTCCTTTAGGATTGGGTTTCTGTTTCAACTGAGTTGTTTTGATGATAATGTTTCCTTTAAGATGATTATTTGTTTGAAGTTCAGGCTAATAAAAATAGCTTATCCCATTAAAAATATTCTGGAGAGCATAAGAACACTTTAGGATGTTAATTGCTCATGTTACCAGTCATCCGTGAAACATATGCCAAAAATGCTCTGAAAGGTTCCAAAATGCCTCTTGCAGTGATAAATCTTTTACAGGTACGATTATGTGGAAGCAGAAATAAGAAGAAGTACATCCAACATCTGGAGTCAAATGGTTTACTGAAGTAAGATTACAAAATTAAATTTAAATGAACTTAATTAAAAGGGGAGGGGAATGTAATTTAATATGGACATTCATCATGTCCTCATTGAAGTTTCTTCTAGCACCAGAAAAACACAATGAAGTCTGAATACAAAAGTTGGATAAAGCCTCTAATGGAGTGTGAAAAGATGACCAAAGAGACACAGTCAGGCAGAATATATTCTCTTTTTCTCTTTGCCATTTAAATGACATGGAATACCCAACTGTTTTGAAAAGGTAGTATCAATCAAGAAACTGAGCTTGGAAACTTATCTGTTTTAACTGTCTCTACTGTTTGGAGTTTCATTGTACATACTTCATCACTTAAAGATGGTGATTACTGGGTTTGGTTTTTAATTCAATGATACCTGACTGAAGACTCCAACAATATGCAGTTATAAGAAAACGGAAGGAAGGAAGGAAGGAAGGAAGGCAGGCAGGCAGGCAGGCGGGAGGGAGGGAAGTGAGTGAATTAGTTAATTTTAAATTAAATCACCTGCCCTTTGGTTTTCACCCTCTAAAGAAAAAATAAATAGATAATGGACCCCCCTTAACATTACGGTTCTGAGTTATTGCTGCTCATTGAACAGTTTCTATCTTCCTAGTTCTCAAACATTCTGTGCTCTCTGTGCTAAGGAAGATGTGTGAAGAAATCAAAATTATACACTATGAAGTCACATATCTATAATTATGTGGAGACAATAGAATTTTATTTTATTAAACTGATTATTTATAGTTTCTAGAAAAGGCAGTTAAATGTTATTTTACCCTTTGTTGTTCTACACACTATGGACATTGTTAGAGGTTAACTTTATGAAAACTTTTTACCATCAACTGACACTCAGGTTCCCATCATTTCATCTTTCCCTTCGACCTCATAAATATTTAGTTTTTGTCACACATGTCATTGGCACCTTTACTTCTGATCCCCCCTTATCTAGAAGAGAGGCTCCTAATACCTCCCCATTCCAACCATAAATCTAATCTAACATGGTACACACTCATCAGTCAAGTGAAAAGTAAAGGCAAAAAAATCCTTCAGCAGAAAAATGGAGTGAACAGTTGAGGACGCCAGAGAAACAGAAAGCATCAAAAATAAAGCATTAAAATTAATCTATCACCTGAAGTCAAAACCAAGGAGTAGATGATAAACATAAATTATTAGTGCATATTTATTTAGGACCTACTCTTTATAAGTGCTGAGCACTTTCAAATACATGAGGGTAGTTAAACATAGCAACCCTATGATAAGAAAATAGAGGATAATAGCACTTCACTGATGTCTTCAGCATTGTATAGCTGGTGAGCAGCAAAGCCAGACTTTAAACGCTAGTCCTTTCCTGCCAAATCCAGTGCTCTTACTCTATATGGCACTGCCTCAGAAACTGCAGGTGGTGAGAACCTGAAATTGAGAACCTAAGGGAGATTGAGAAGTATAACAAGAGGCCTGATTCTTGTCTTAGAACGTGAATAAAGAAATAACCAATGGTATAGGTGAGGATGAAAAGTGAATAATTTTAACTGTTAAGAAAAGTTCATTTATCTAAATCATGTGTTCTTCACTGACTCGTATCATTTACTTCCAATAAAAAGTCCAAACATATCAGACTTTAAAATCCTTGCAATATCTCTACATTGTAAGAGAAGAAGAGCAATAGCAATTTCATGGTTCACGATAACCCCAATGGTACTGATGGTCTCTGTCACTAACTGTGATCCTAATTCTATTCATATCTACTTCATATGTACACTTTTTTGTTCTAGAGAACTGAATAGCTGCCCCTAAAGTCACAAACAGAAAATAAGTTTACTTTTTGGAGACAGTGGGCCTGAGGCCTTAGATTTCATTACAACTTGCATTTTATTAGAGTCCCATAGAATGACTGATCAGAGGTAGTGCCTCCACAAACTGTATGAATATTATCATCCTCCCCCAAAAGATGTTGGTTTTAGAATTGTTTCAGATAAAAAGAGAAAAAGTTAACAGTCACTTATGATACAGCAACAGTTCTCACATCAGTTGAGCAAAGGCAGAAGGTCAGGACAAACAAAAGAGAGGACCACTAGGACTTGAAACGCACATACCTTTACACAGCTCAGAATGCACAAAATAGAAGATGAGCAAAACTATGGGGAAACTAGCATGCACAGAGGGGGAGAAGGCAGTACTTCCAGAGACACTGGAGGCAATGGACATAAAGACAGTTATTCATTCATTCACAGCATCAAGGAGTAGAACAGGTTAGGAGAGAAAATGAGGGGAGGGGGAAGAAAGGTTTATAAACAGGTTGAAGGGAGAAACAGCACAGATCACAAAAGAATGCTTTAAATGATGAAAATAAGCTTCACAGTCTGTATATGACAAGCCCAATAATATGACATTCTACTGATGAAGGAAGGTACATGTATCCTCTGATTAAAGCTGAGCCATTGGGCTCTGTAATGATGAACTCAGAGGGAGTCAGCCCATTCAGTGTAAGACCACTGAGCTGAAGGCCACTGTTTGGTTCAACTTAAGAGGGTATCTGTGTGTTCTGAGCACATCACCCTTCTGAAGGATAACAGTCTCCTCAGTAACAGTCAATGGTTACCTGAGAGCTCTTCATGTTCTTGGAAAGGTCTGTCACACCCCCAAAACTTGCACATAACTCTCTTTCCTCTCAACACTCACAGCCTCACCGCCACCACCTGCACTGGACCAGCAGACCAGCTATTATTGGACCACGGTAGATCAGTCACCACACCAGCCCAGCACTTCCAGGTCATCTCTTATCTCCTCTTCTCTAATCCTCACGTGGCTTTGTTCACTACTTGTTCTGATCTTAGCCTCATACCTCCTGAAAGTCTTTCACTGAATCCTCTGGGACTTGAGGTCAGTCATCAGTAAATCTGCTTATTCTCTACTTCCTGTGGAAACTTCCCTTTCTCCGTTTTGCACTAGTTGAGATCTGACTGCCCACATACTCATTCCACTAAAGCCCTTTCAAGAGGTAGCTTTTACTCTCCTAGATCCCTCTTACCAAGGAGCATAAAAGTATAGTAGGTGTCCTCCGTGTTCTTCATTACTGTGTCCAGGCCTTTTGTCCTTCTTCCTCAATAAAACTCCAGCTTTCTCTTTCATGGCATCAGACTGTACTCCCCTACTCTTGTTGGTGCTTCCTCCACCATCCTCCAGTTCATTCTCCCTCCATTCACTGGAGATTTTAGCAAATGGCTCATTATCACTTTCTCTAATACTATCCCTATTTAATTTTTGGCCATTTTCATATCCAATGGCATGATCCTTCCAATAACCTGTTTTTCAGTTTCTGGACTACTTTGCTTTTAGAGATTTCATCAGCCATCCTTCTTGAGCCACTCACTTACACAGTCAAACACTTGACCTCGTGGTATCAATAACTGACTCCTTGCAAGAATCTCAATTTTAAATATTCTCTTCTGTGATCATGATCTCTTATTTTTCCCGATCACTCCTTCTAACACCCTAACTCCTACAATTCTAAAATCCCACAACGACCTGAAATTCACTCTCTCTGTCCCTGAGATATAGCTCTCTTGTGAAATTCTCTCCCTCCTTTCCAGCTTAAATTCCATAGAGGATCATTATAATCTTTTCCTAGCTCCTTTTTTATGTTGGTGAACTTTCCTGGTGAAATCATAACCCTCCTTAAATTCAATCAGGTGATCACTGTATGCTTGCACTTACGCAGTCTAATGTGACTGACATTTGCTAAACAATCAAAAGAGAACTTTCATATTCTGTGACTACCATCTCTTCCCACCTATCCACATCTTTCTTGTTCTTACAGACAAGTTATTTGGGCTCTTAGTCAAGGTCACCTTCTCTACGTAGGCACAGGACCCTATCCTCTCTTCCTGAAGTTACTGAAGCAGTCTCCTAAGTGGTCTACCTACTTATGTCTTCCCTACCCACCCTGTGAGTTTCTTCCTACTCTGTTATGGGCTTCATGTTTACGTTCCGCCAAAATGCTTATGTTGAAATCCTGACCCTTTAGGTGATGTTATCAAGAGGTGGGGTGTTTGGGAGGGTGATTAGGTTATGATGGTATAGCCCTCAAAAAGGGGATTACTGTAATTATTTAAAAACTCCCAGAGAGCTTTCTCGCCTCTCCCACCACGTAAGGACAAATGGAAGGCTCCATCTATGAACAAGGAAATGGGCCCTCATCAGACTCTGAATTTGTTGATGCCTTGATCTTGGACTTCTTAGCCTCCAGAACTGTGAGAAATAAATTTCTGTTGTTTATAAGCCACCCAGTATAGCAGCGTGAACAGACTAAGACACACTCTCAGCATGGCAGCCACAGTGATCCTTGTAACGATTCAGACTGAATAGCCTCCCTGCTAATTTTGAAATATACTACCCATTCTCTTGTCCCAGAACTTGTACACTTACTGTTCTCTCTGCCTAGAACAATCGTCCTCAGATTTCTGCCTGGCTTGATGTCTCATTTCCTTGAAGTCTTTTTCTCAGACGGTATCTACATAGAAAATCTTTACCAGGTCGCTCCATGTAAAGTTCAGCCCCATATACCACTTCATATCTCCTCTTTTTTCTTTTTGCACTCATCTATATATAAAAATATATATGGGAATATAAAATACATAAATGCTTTATTTTAGATATTTTTATCCCTGCATCATTTATCTCCTCCACTGAAAACTAACTTCCTTGAATGCAGACATTTTTATCTGTTGGGTTTACTTCAGCATCCTCAATATATAAAACAATGTCTAGCAATGCCTACATGGTGATCGATAAACATTTGTTCAATGAACGGCTTGCCAAAAAAAAAAAAAAAAGGATGCATGAGTGATTAGGAAAAGAAAAAACAAAATGATTAATGCCTTTCACATGGAAAATTATTATTTAGAAATGTCTGTTTTTACCATGATATCCTCCATTTATGAAATCAAGATTTCAGGGGATCCAAGGACACAACAGTTGTCATGGTAGTGCCATGACAATATGGCACTACAGCTCACTGAAAAACACACCAAAACAACACTAAGAATTCATAACAATTCTAAAATTGCTATTTTTAATCTTAGCAGTAATTGTCACTCCTTAAACAATAGATATTTGGTAAATCTTGCCCCTTCAGGCAACCTCTGAGAGTTTTACTTTTGACGATAACTCTTTCCTACTTTCTCAGACATTCATATTCTCTGTCTCTGTCTCTCTCTCTCTCTCTCACACACACACACACACACACACACACACACACACAATATAAGCAGATAGAGTCTAAAAAGTAAAGTACATAATCATGGGATGGTATGGCAGAGCATATCTTCTTGCCTGATATGAGGATGAAATATGATTACACAATATATGTTTCTCATCTCCTCTTTCCCTCTATCTCTAAAACAAATAAATATTAAATATTCAAGCTTTTAAAATGTTTCTGGAATCATGTTTGTGTCTTTTACAATAATATCTTATAATGTATCTGTAGATATTTAATTAAAAATTTTTGCAGGTGGTTGATAAAACACATTATTAAGAACTGTAAGTCCCCTTTCCCCTCAGTTTAGCAGAATCTTTTAGTGATGTAAAGATTGCCTTTATCAGAGGCTCTCAATCTGTCCCAGTTTTTCATAAGTCACTGAGCTCCAATGACATTTTGTCAGAAGCAAAACTTGAAAATAAAAGAAGAAAATTTGCTTTTGACTTTATTACACAAAAAATGTTTGAGTGATAGATGGGACCACTGCAGTTATGGCGGTTCTCGGGTTCCTGTTGTTAGTCATGGGTTATTTTGATCAGCTGGAAAGTAATAAGGGGTGACTAGAACAGAAAATACTTGCAGTTTTCTGGAGCTTCACAAAATGCTAATAAAAATGGCTGAGATTTGAGAGACCCTACTAGAAACTCTGTCAAATTCCATGATGTCCTGATCCCCTTCCTGGGAAGGGTCCTAAGGAGCTCTCTTTGCTGATTATATCTTACCTCCACATTGGCTTTGGGGAGAAACAGAGGTCAGTGATTGAAAAGAGAAATTACCTTTTGAGTTGGGAATGCTAGAAATAATAGATGTAGCCAGATCTGCCACATAGTGAGTTCACTGTTTGATTGAGTTATTAGTACTATGATCTGCTATGATGATTTCAAACTAATTTTCAAGCTAATTGGATCAGTTATAAACACATGGAAATTTGGGTGGAGTATTTTAGGACAACATTTCCCATACTTAACCTTATTCTCATCTTAATTCTCTTTGGTTACTTTCCCAGATTAGTCTCAGAATTTTGTGACCAAGGAAGGTTTAAATTAAGTTCTAACGTAAGGACAAAATAGACCATACCCAGGCTTGAAGGAGCTATTAGTTACTTTTGTTCTTTTGGGATAACAAATTGGTAGAAATGAGGGTGGATTTTAATTGTCACAGAAGGTACAAATGATGCTGCCATGTGACTGGGGGGGTCTTGGGACTGGGGAGGAATATTGTTATCATTAGGGAGGACTATAGTGCACACAAGTAGGTATCTCCACAATGGTGACCTTGGCATGGTGTGCAAACTTTATTCCTAAATAAAAAATAAATGGATGATACTCTTGGTTGGTATTTCATATGTCAGGCAATTTCTTTGACCCACATCCATTATGTTAACGTTCTTCTCTAGCACTCTGGATAAAAATTTGGGCCACTATGTTTAACTTCATCCATTATTCATAGTCCTTGATTGCTTCTAACATTAGTACATGAACTGGAAGCTCTGAAAGATTTTTTATGTCATGTGTAATTGTTGGAATTTCCTGTGTATTTAATTTAAGTTACATTTTCCAACAACTTGGCTTTATTCTTAAAGGACATGTGATCAACAGTTCTTTGCAAGGGCAAAGATTATGGTATGTTCCAGCAAATTGTGTTTGTTGACCTAAGACATTTCCCCCCACCCCCAACTCATATTGATTGTCTACAACATTTGTAATGAAACAGAGTCAGAGAGTAAACTCAGGGCTATGGGGGTATATTTGTCTTACAGATCAAACACTTAAAGCAGGATTTATGGAAGCAGAAGGCTGTGGGTCAATAGCTAAAAAAAATCCTGGATTGTAAACAATCAAAGGACTTTCTGAGGTGTGAAGGAGAGGAGAAAGGAGACAGGAGCGGGTAGAGAGGAGGAGAAGGGGCAGGAAGATACACAGGGTTTGCTATGGTAGGAAGTCTACATCTGAAAAGAATTAGAGGAAAGGAGGTCTGAGAAAGACGGCTTTACCACAAGGATGAGCCCCAGAGACCCTTTCCGCTCCCCTTACTGACAGGGATTGTATTGCAAACATTTCCTCTGTACTCTCCCATACTCTCATTTGGAGTAATTTTAGAACACTGAAATTTCGGATCAGTGCATCAACAACACTAACAATAGATACACATACAATTCAGGGAAAGTTATAATGATTGCATTTTGTTATCATAATTTAATAAGAACAGTCAAGTGTATTAGAGCTCAGAGCAACTGTAAGCCTTCATTCAGTGTGAAAACATAGACCAGATTGATGAAGATGCTTTTCTGACCTAATGTTCAAACCAGACAAGTGCTATTAATAAGGAAGCAACTTTCTAGCAATACTAAATTCTGTGTAGTGATTTTAAGTTCCACAACATATTTTTTACTTATTATTTTATCTCCAGCTAAGTCTACAGAGAATAGAGTAAGTATTAAACCCCTTTTACAAATTAAAAACTAAGGACTGACATTTAGGGGCTATTTAAAATCTTAGAGACAAAAGAAAAAAAATCTTATCCAGCAAAATCAGGTATGGTTTTAGGATTAAGATTGTGGTACATTGGTGTCTACATTAGTGCTTTTCTACTCTGTCACTCTACATGATTATATTATTTCTCGAACAAGTCTATCTGTTCAACAGTGTCCTCATAAGCAGAAGTGGGACAGGATTCTGTATGGTCCGTGGTTCTCTACAGAGACAAGAAGCTCCAAGGCTAGTTCTAAGAAAATCTTCCCACTTTCTAAATGATGCAACTCAATTTAGCAGGGTCTATTAGATTTTTTTTTTTTTTTTTTTTTTTTGCAGGCTTTCACTTTGGATAACAAAAAGCATAATTTGATACACACAGTTCAGATGAAATGATGACTTCTGTGGTCCAGATGTGAGCTGTAGGCCACTTCCTTATAGGCTTATAAATATCATTAAGGCCAATCATATGCGTGTTTCTCTTACTTTTTTTTCCTCCTCACATTGCTCAACTTTGGGGATTTTTAAAAGCCCTATTCAGTTTAACTCAGCCCCTTCTGACATCGAAGATTTAATGACTCTAATTAGGATGTTATCTTAAATTCCATGTACATGTGAGGAAACCATGACTTACGTATGGAAGTTAGGCTTTGGTGATAGTTCCTAGAAAGCACTTCTAAATCATGAAATAAAACATGAAACTCAAGTGCAAAGTTATTTAATTTTCAAGGGGAATGTAATATTCAGATAAAATAAACCATAATGATACATTCATTTACTTTTATATGCATAAAAGTATGAAGTTATATCATCACTTCCAGGTATCAGTTTAAGTAATGCATCTTCCAAGCTATTTTACAATCATTCTTCCATTGTTCCATAAATAGATTTTGAGAATACAAGCTGTTAAACTAAAAGTTACTGCAATAATATGACTGAATAAAGCAGCGAGGCAATTTGAGAAGAATATACTAAGAGGACTAAATAAGAATGCTGAATTTCTAAAATACATCCTTCAGAAATTCACAGAGGTAACACCATGGTCAGCATACAAGAATGAGCAAATCAGGCTTCTCAAAGTCACATTTTACTCAATGCACCATGGATCTGCAATAAGACCACATGAAAATTGGGACTAAGAAATATATAGAAACTATATTAGTGGCTGAATGCAGTGGCTCACCCCTGTAATCCCAGCACTTTGGGAGACCAAGGCAAGAGGATCACTTGAGGCCAGGAGTTCAAGACCAGCATGGGCAACACAGTGATACCCTATCTCTATAATTTTTTTTTTAATTAGGATGGCACAGTGGTGTTTGCCTGTAGTCCTAGCTACTCAGGAGGCTGAGGTGGGAAGATCCTTTGAGTCTAGGAGTTCAAGGCTTCAGTGAACTGTAATTATGTCTCTGCACTCCAGCCTGGCTGACAGAGCAAGACTCTGTCTCAAAAAAAAAAAAAAAAGAAAGAAAGAAAGAAGGAAAGAAAGAAAGAAAATATATTAAAATGGTAGCTCTCAGAGAACTGAATGTGCTAAATATAGGCTCACTCCATGAAGATGTGGCTTAAGGGAAGATGGTAATGGAACGCGTATTATTTTTTAATTTAACCTATTAAATTAAACAACACAGGGTCCAAAGAATCCACCGAGGCCTAGATGATCTTGTTAGACTATTTAACCTTATCATGGTGCAGTTTCTACTTTATATTGAAAATGTGTCCAAAGATGGTGCTCTCTTTTATTAAGAATGTAAATTTTAATTATTACTTTTTTCAGTATTACATTTTGGCCTCAGATTTAAGGGAGAGAGTATACGTGTGTTTGTCCACACATATATATAAATGCACATACACACAGAAGAGTGGGAGACTTCCCTTTTCAAAATGATCTTCCAGTAACACAATTTGCCATCCGTCTGTCAACAGTCACCATTATCACTCTCTTTTTAAGTAATGGCGTACAGATGTCTCAGATAGCAGCAAGTGTCCAGCGTGTGGAGGTGCAAAGTCATCGGCTTACAGAGGCCTCATTTTTACATAATCTCCCAGCTAACTGCAAACGTGGTTGTTTTAGAAACCAAATATCTGGACCCATGTTAAGGGTATGACTGCCCCATGCAGAATTGAAAACAGAGTCATTTTTCCTTTCTTTCTCCCCATTGATCTTTAACTCTGTATCCCTTTGTGCTGTAGAATCATATCTCTTCTGAATATACATAGTTTCATTGTTCAACATGGAAACCATTTCCTCCACTTAGTCCAATGATGCAGACACTTAAAAAATCTAATTATTAGTTTTCCTATTTTCATTCATACCAACAAACACTATGTTCAATATTTATGGGTTATGGATTTATCTTGTGTTTGCATTGGTTTTGCAAGTAGATATCTTTACTGATCAAAAAAGATACACCTAAACAACCTCACTTTCGCATCTAATAGAAAAAGCCAGAACCCAGTAATATTTAACGCCCTTCGTTGTTATATATTTAAATCTTACCACTGCAAGCAAATGTGAAATCCTTAAATTGTTGGCCTCAGTGTTCCCATGTCAACTGGCATATGCTCAGGTTGGAGATCCTGCCAAAAGTCAAAGGAAAACATTCATGAAACAGAGCCTGATGGATGATTATTCTAATCCTGTCTGCCCAGCACTGCCGGCAACCTTGGTTTATAAATGCCTGCTGCTGCTTTAATGATAAGACCTCTTAAACACAGCTGAACACAGTGCACCAGTGGATTTTCTTTTTTTTTCCTCTCTCTGCCCTAACTAAGAGACTGATTATTGATCTCTACCTGGATGTTCCTATTGCGAACAGGCCAGTCATGAACACAAGCAGGACAAATAATGGTACACGGCCTAGGTGGTTTTAATCAACTGCAGTCAGGACATGGTCTCTGTGGGGGAAAAAAGTAACTAAACCAATTTTAATGAAGTATGTGCTTCCATGACTGCAAAGTCACGCACATTCTATGGGCCACACACATAGCGTAGCAGAGGGCAACTGCGTTTTCACTGAGTCCCTTGTCAGTTTGGATACCCTATACTCTTACTCAAGAGAAGTTTCCAAATGCCCTCTATTGCCCTTGAGATGAGGCTCTGAGGGCTGGAGTAGATTTATCCTTCTCTGACCACACTACTGGAATAGAGGGATCTGAACCCAGAAGTGGCTACACAGACACACAAGGCATGTGAGCCCACGGAAGCACTCAAGAATCCCAAACCTGAAGACAGAGGGGGTGAAAAGCAGCTGAGTTAATATCCCCAGGAGTTCTATGGAGCCTCTTTGAAAACCAGAGAAACCTTAGTTCAGAAATAGAGCAAGGTGTTTTAAAGTTAAAAATGTCAGACTTTGTCATTCTTAGATGAGTTTTTGTTCTGCCAGTATATGAGTGTGTATGTTAGCTTGTTTGATGCTAAGAGGAGATGTAAGTTTTACATTTACTATCTGCTGAAGTATTTTGTTTTTTTTTTTGGAATAACACACTTGATATTTCTGTATTTCAAAAAAGTCAAGCAGAACTACAGGGGTAGTTCTTCAATGGCAGGAATGCATGCAACTGTGAATATTAAAACAAGAACTCAATCCCAACACTTTGGGAGGCCGAGGCAGGTGGATCACAAGGTCAGGAGATAGAGACCATCCTGGCTAACACAGGGAAACCCCGTCTCAACTAAAAATACAAAAAATTAGCTGGGCATGGTGGCGAGCGTCTGTAGTCCCAACTACTCGAGAGGCTGAGGCAGGAGAATCAATTGAACCCAGGAAACGGAGGTTGCAGTAAGCTGAGATTGCACCACTGCACTCCAGCCTGGGCAACAGAGTGAGACTCTGTCAAAAAAAAAGAAAAAAAGAAAACTCAGCTAAGGAATCATCTGGAAAATGAGGGCCACCAAGAAGAAATGTTGATACCCTACACCATGTCCACCATGGCATGAGTCAGGCCACAGCCACTCATCTCCTTGTATTTAAGTGGAGAGAAAAAACATTTTCTTTGAAAAATTAAATGGTATGTTTTCCATACCTGTATTACTGTCTGAATCCTGCATTACCTCACCATTTCAAAGACCAAAGAATCATTTAGGATAGTATTATCATCAGATCAGTTTTGTTAAAGACTAAAAACATTTGGGCTAGTATTGAGAATGGGTGTTTTCAAATGTGAGTGTGCATAAGAGGTTTTGGAGAGTTTGTAACAACACAGATTCTTTGGCCTTACTTCCTAAAGATTCTGAATCAATAGGTCTGGGCTGGGGTCCAGGACTATATGCTATATATTTGCAAGAAGAACTGGTCATTTTAATGCACCTACCCCAAAGATCCAATTCCATAACTAATTAGTAGAGGCCTCCTTCAGATTCACTTAATGAGAAAAACTTTTCTGTTTTAGCCAGCCCCTTGTTGTGTTATCTGACTATGGTTGACAAATGTGGAGCACCGAATTTAGCAGAAGTATCTGTAAGAGGCACAACAGCTATAACATTTAAAAGGGGAACTGGCTTTTTACAAATCAGAAACTGCCATTAACAAAACACGTGAGTAAGACTTATTTGGAGGGCAGATATAAACCTAAATTTGGTCCAGTGTGTTTTGATGCTTCTTGCACAAATGAAGCTATTAAACCAAAGAAGCCAGAGGCACATATAAAACTTCCCATCACATATAAAAACGTTCCAGCCAGGTGCAGTGGCTCATGCATGTAATCCTAGCACTTCGGAAGGCCAAGGCAAGCGGATCCCTTGAGCCCAGGAACTCGAGACCAGCCTGGACAACATGGAGAAACCCCTTCTTTACCAAAAAACTACAAAAACAATTAGCTGGGCGTGGTAGCACGTGCCTGTGGTCCCAGCTACTCAGAAGCCTGGGAGGTTGAGGCTGCAGTGAGCTGAGCACTCCAGCATGGGTGACAGAGCCAGACCCTGTTTAAAAAAAAAAAAAAAAAATTCCTTAAATATTTGGTTCCAACCCCGACTTTCAGAAATAAAGTGTTACATAGGGTTTTTAGCCCGAAATCTAAGACCTGTCTCCCCGACACCCTGCCCCAACACACAACCCTGACAATAGTTTGCAAATTTTATGGATTTACTTGGGATGCATTTGCTCCTCCCATCCCTTCCCCACTCCCAGCAGGTCCAGGGCTTGCATCAGAATTTAAGGTGGACTGTGACTCAACAGATGAAGAGCCTTTGGACTGGTGTTCTGAGGATACTGGTCCTAACCTTAGCTTGGCTTCTACTTGGTTTGGTGGCTTTTGACAAATAACTTCACCTCTCTACAACTCAGTTTTCTCATCTATGAAATAAAAAAAGCTGAATTAGAAAAATCTGAATATTTTTCCAGCTTTACAATTCTAGGAAGTGCCAATAAAATTGGGAGCATCTGGCTGAAAGGTATCTTGACATTGACGTGTCTGTGGCTAATCTCCTCATTTACGGGGGAGGAACTGAAGTCCAGAGAGTTTACCACACTCTGTAGTATGTGGGACATATCATTACGGTGGAAGATGAAAAATGGAACCCAGAATTTCCAACTCATCCACCAACTCACTCTTCATTCTAATGCACAGTTAAGTTTCTAAAGCTCTATTTCCAGCTCACACTTTCTCATTGGCCGAGGGTGCATTTCGGGCAGGATTTTCTTTTCTTGGCAGAGAGAGGGGTACAATGTGTTCTTTGGGGCTCTCTCCCAGATTTCCTCCAGGAGAGAATATATGCCCAGGTCCCCAGAGAATTGTGCTCCCACACTCACAGCTGTACGACAGGCAAGAAGAAAAGCTGTCTACAAGCTTAAATAAACTATCAGCATTTGCAAAAGTGCTACGAGGTGTCTTCAGGAAGTGTTCCAGGAGAATTGCTACTCTAAAAAGATAAAAGATCACTAGGTTCTCTTGTCCTGGATTTTACCCTACACTCAGACATTAATACTTGAAGTGCATCAGTGATACTCATTTATTCATCCAAAGTTCAACATTCAGGTTTAACTGGCAGCAAAACAGAGAGAGTCCTTGCACTCATGCAGATGAGTGTCCAGTATGGAACTACAGCCTCCTGCAAGTTCTGCTGCACTCCTGCCTGTGTGCTTTGGAAGGCAGGGAGAAGCACCTACTCCCCAAAAGAGACGCTCATGCTTCCTTTGAGTTGCCCTCTTCTAAACTACATAGTTCTGGGAGAATCTCTATTATCTGAGCAGGAATCCGTTTATCCAAATTGCTTTTGTTAAACCTAACAGCATCAGGCTCTATGCGCCTTTCCTCACTGTGTCAATCCCTATTTGCTTATTAACATTTTATTTGTCCAATAATACCTAGATCAAATTCCCCCCTTTTAATCTCTCTGTGCAATTTTATCTCATGTACCTTAGAATGCACAGAGCAACCTCATTTATTTCTTGGTTATAACACTGGAAGTGGAAGAATTTTCAGGCTTTACTAGTGTGCAGGAATTATAAGTCATTTAGTTTACCCTTTTTTATTGATAAGGATAGTGTGATATAGAAGGAAGTCAGAGTCATTGTTAATAAATTGTTATAAATCAAAAAGAAGGAAATGGAAAGTATATTTTTGTTAGTTTTTGTTCTATGTTTTCATGAGATATTTTAAATATATTATTTAATCTAATTCTTGGAAACACTATTCAGTAGATATATTATTATGCCCCATTTAGAGGTGAAGTAAGTCTCAGTGGGGATAAATAACTTAAACCAGGTCAAACAGCTACAAGTGGTAGCTGGCAGAGGTGGGGCTCAATCCCAGGCCTGTCTGAGGATGTCAGAACATGCCAAGGTAGTTGTCTTACCCACCACGCCTCTCCAATTCCACACCAGGTCACAAGGATGGGAGGAGAAAATGCTGAAATTTACTGAGAAGGGGGTTTGGACAGCACAAATGAGAAACTGCAGGTCCTTGACAACTTGGTCAAGAGTCCTATCTACTGCCCTCCTTCTGAGGCCCAACCTCAGACGCTGCCAGTCTTCACCACGTCCTTTCACAGGGAGATTCCCAACACACCCACTCCACCACCACCACCAAGGTGCAGAGAGGAGGGAAAAGGGGTGAGGGCGCCATCTCCCTGTGAAAGGATGATGCAAACTAACAGCAGCATCTGCAAGCATCTGAGCTGCTGGCTGGTTATCCATCCGATGTGCCTTGACAATCATGCTAAATCTTTAAGTCCCAGAAAAGATAAGAACTCAGAGTTGTGGAATGTAAAAACTGCAGGTCTGCACTTTGTATATACCACTTTTAAAGGGCATCTCCCAATCCTCCTTTCCAAACACTACCCACCTTATACATATATGAGGTATTTGGCAGCTTTTTGCACCAAGAAGGTGGATAGGAACCGGGCTTGACAGATGAATGCTTCAACTTCTCTGTTCCTTAGTAACAACACTACATCTCCTTCAAGTAAACCTTTCCCAAATATTTCTGTAACAATGACAGCCTAAGTACCTCCAAAATAATGATGATAATCACATGTTCTGGTTGTTTGGAATTGTTCACTTTATTAAGTATTTTTGTTTGTTTTGTGGTTATTTTTGAGACACAGTCTTGCTCTGTTGGCCAGGGTGGAACGCAGTGGCACGATCTCGGCTCACTGCAACCTCTCCATCTCCCGGGCTAAAGCGATTCTCCTGCCTCAGCCTCCCGAGCAGCTGGGATTACAGGCATCTGCCACCACGCAGAACGCCCGGCTAATTTTTGTATTTTTAATAGAGACACAGTTTTACCATTGGCCAGGCTGGTCTCGAACTCCTGACCCCAGGTAATTTGCCTGCCTCACCTCCCAAAATCCTGGGATTACAGGCATGAGCCACCCCCGCCCAGCCTACAGCATTCACTATTTTCACTTAATTTCCACCACAAAAACTACATGAAGTGAATTGGACAGTTTTTTGTTTTTAAACTTAACAGTTTTCTTTTTTCTGTTTTTGTTTGTTTCTTTGTTTTTGAGGTACGACTGACAAATAAAAATAGCATACGTATCTAGTTTTGGCATAGACATACATTGTGAAATTATTACCACAATCAAGCTAATTAACATATCCATCACCTCACAAGTACTTTTTTTTTTTTTTTTTTGGTGGTGAGAACACTTGAGATCTACTCTTGTAGGAAACTTCGGGTATATAATACATCATTAATAACGATAGTCACCATACTGTACATTAGGTCTCCAGAACTTACTCATCTTATAACCGATGGTTTGTATCCTTTGACCAGTATCTTTCCTTTTCCCCTATTCTCCAGACCCTGGTAGCCACCCTTTTACTCTCTGTCACTATGAGTTTGACTTAGTTTCAGAAGTCAGAATAATTATTAACAAATTATTATAAATCAAAAGGAAGGAAATGGAAAGTATATTTTTGTTAGCTTTTGTTCTTGGGTATGTTTTTATAAGCTATTTTAAATCTGTTATTTAATCTAATTCTCAGGAAACACTACTCAGTAGAGCTATTATTATGTCCCATTTACAGGTACAGGAAGTCTCAGTGGGGATAAATATCTTCAGCCAGGTCAAACAGCTACAAGCAGTCGAACATTTTCCTCCATTCCAAATTCTTCAGGCAACATTATCCATGTCAGAGTCATCCAGGTCCCTGATTTTGTTGCCCTCGCTATGTTCATATAGATTGAGCTTTGTTGCTCAATCACCAGTAGCTGCTGATGGTAAAGTTACCCGACTACATATATGCAAAGTTGTATACAACAGATAATTTGTACACTCAGTCAGACGTTTTTCTCACTCCTTTTATTGGTTCAGGAAAAGAAAGTTGAAGCCTCCTGCACAGAATAGAGAATGGAAAGAATATGCTAAAGCAGCTTCCTTTCAAAGAGCAGTTCTCAGGTCTCCCTGCATATGCCACCCCCCCCCACCCCGCCCAAGTGTGGCAAGTACTTCTGAATCGCTGTAGGGCATGTGGCTCTACATACATATGCATAATGTCCTCTTCACACTTTGGAGCTACCAGATGCCTGGTTCTGCTGGGAAGAGGTTTGGTAACCCACTTGAAATTATGAGGATTCATGACTCATTTATCCAAGCTGCAGACCCCTCTAGATGACATCTCCTGCTCTAAAGAATGATTGAGAGGAGGATGTAATAGAGCTGAAAATGACAATGAAATATTAGCAGTGCAGCACAGTTTATATAAGGCCCCCAGCTAGATGAGGGAATTATACAAGTCAAAAGAAGAGGCACGCCTTCAGGCAACACGAGAAGCAGAAAACAAAGGAAGCAAGAACTGTCTAGGTGTCAAGGACTGATTTTTGTTGCTATGGGAAAGACCCTGAGGCACTGATTCCTTTTATAGGCTGGTATACAGCCCTCAATCCTGGACTCCTCAGGCTAGTAAGTTAGGTGAAGCTCCTCCTCCATTCCCACTTGATCCTTAAAAAGACTTAGCCCTCTGAGGTAGTGGAATGAGTTTGTGGGGTGGTGGAGGAGGGTGATGTTTAGGATGGACTCACACTAGGTCCTGACCCTGTCTGAGATGAGACTTTGTAACAGACTGGGATCCGCCTCTCCTGGAGCCACTCTCTCCAACCAAATCCTTCCCCACCGGCTTTCCAAATTTTGTTCGGAAACACTAAGCTCATGCCACCCCCTCCAATCCCTTAAAGTCGCCACCCCTCCTCCCTGCTACCAACACACTCCACTCAGGAGACTAGATTCCTGCTCCTCAGAAGAGAACACAAAGCCCTGAACAGCCGTGTCCTTCTTTTCACCTCTTATTACATGGCACTACTTCCATCTCCTGGAACACTTCCAATACGCCCTGCCTTTGCATTGCTGCTTTCTCCTCCTGGAGTGCCCTTCTCACTTCTCCCCCTAGGGACATTTCCTGCTCATTCTTTAAGAAGCAGCTGCCGCTTGACCGGGGAGGTGAAGACTTTCTCATGGCACCTTCCACACATCTCTACTTGACCACTTAGCACTCTCCACTAGAATTCTACGCTACGTATTTTTTAGCCTGTATGAAACTATGGATTTCTGGAGTGCAGGAGCAATGTGTGCAAATAAACCTTTTTATCCTTTACACTGAGCAAAATATCTGGAATATATGAGCCTGATAAATACATGTTGATTGAAAGAAAATGAATGAATTACTCACTAATTTCTCTCCCACGTGCTTTTAGCAAAATAGCATGTGAGCCCTTACCATTCTCTGAGACACACTATAGTGGTGATACTGGAGAAAAAGAGACAAGAGATGAGAGTACTAGCTGGGCATCTTTCTCTTAAAGCCCATCCCTGAGGGTAACTTCATTTTCCCTGTTGATGGCACCCCTCTGATCCAATGTTAGCGTCCAATCAGGTTACAGCCTTAAAGGTCTTAGAGAGGGGTGGTGGTCTGTGCTACAAAGAGCTCAGGCTTTTCAATCAGATGGTCCTGTGATAGAATCCAGGCATTTCCACCAGCAGCAACTGGAGCTAGAAAAATGTTCAGAATCTAGCTGAATTTCAGGTCTCTCCTTGGGAAAATGAGGAGGATAATACCTACCCTACAGTAGTAAAAATAAAATAAAATGATAACTGCCAAGATGATGGCTCATTTTAGGTTCTCAATAAATGGTAACATTTGTTTTTTATATCTTCAGCCTTAACCCCTTCCACTTCTTGGTTCCCACAGAGTTTTGCTCTTCCTCTAGAATAGAGGTTCTCCTTGCTAGGGTATTAGAGGGTGATCTCGACACCAGAATTATTTAAGGTGATTTTCCAAATGATATCCCCATTATCCCTTTTGAGAAACACTTCTGTAGCGTACCATCACTACTGTTACTGATGGAAGCATGTTTTCTTTCTCAGGAGTTATCAGACACAAAGGAGGCTGAGAATTACTTCTCTAGAACACATTTTTTCAAGTCTTGCTTTTTATTTTCACAGTCATAATTCTAGCTGGGACCATAAACTTCTCATCCTGAAACTGTTATAACAGCTTCCTAGTTGATCTCCCTATTTAGAGGTTATCCTTGTCAGTCCATCCTGTATATAATAGCAAGAATCATCTTGCAAACTCCACAAAGACAGAGTGAACTTCTGATAAAATGGGCACCTCAGTAGTCACCAAGGAAAGAGCCAGCCCCATCTCCCACACTGGCCACTCTGCACTGCTTCACCCACTTGTGCCTCTGACTATGTTATTGCTTCTAACTGGAAGGATCCTTCTTTCCCGAGCCTCTCCCCGCCCCATGCAGTTAAAGAATTTCTACACATCATTCAAGACAAACTTGAGCGCAGCTAACTGTCTGCTCCTCTGTGCCACCAACGTACCTAACTCACCTCTGTGTGTTCATCACACTCTGTTACAAGTTATGAGCTCATGAGTCTTACTTCTGTGTTAGATTGTGACTTCTTTAAAGGAAGAGACTGTGTCTTAATCATTCATGTTTCTCCCCATAAAGTAGATGCTCACTAAATTTTTATTGAACTGCCCTAAATTGAACTGAGATGATACCCTGTTCATGCTCCATTAAATCATTTACCTTGCTCTACTACCTACTAACTACATATATGCACTGTTTGCATGTGTGTCTGCATGGCAGTCATAGCTGGGGTTTTCTCCTCACTTTTGCACTTTTTCCGAGGGCCCTTTCTTTTCTAACAGAGATTATGCAGAACAGAAGAGTTGCGCATTTACTGGTCCATTTTATTTCAAAACCTAGGGAGGTTGGGTAAGCCCGCCAGCCGACACAGGGATTCTGGAAGAAAACGCTTTTGTTAGAGCATCTTGTCACTTCCTACTCATTAAATCCAAACTTCCTCAGGTGGACTGCAAGATAGTACCCAACTTGACTGAACCTCTACCCAATCTAGCTGTCTGGACTAGCCCAGAATGCATAATTGCTTTTCTTTGTGACTGTGCTGTGAAAAGGACAGGATTCTGTTCCTGCATGTTTCCCTCCCTAGTGAGAACAGTGCTGCAGGCTCAGATCCCTATGGAATGTCCATTACTCTATGATGGAAGCGTTGCTTCTTGAGGTCCCAGAAATTGTTGGCTTGTCCTTGATTCAATGTTCATCTATTTATACATCAAACATTTATTGACGCTTTTCCTGATGTCAAATGCTATGGTAAGTCCTAGGGAAATAAAGATGCACAACCAAAAAAAAAAAAAAAAAAAGTCTGGCTCACAAAGAAGTTACTTAGGATGGGGAGAAGACAATATAAACAAATGGCAGTGTAATAATGCAAATGGAAAACAGATCTATATGTACAACGCTGGAGGGGCCCAGTGGAAGCAGATAAAGAGAAACTGATGTTGTTTTCCACTTATTAGTTGTGCAGAGAACCTGAAAGCGCCCCAACACAGACATCCTCCTCAGGCTGCAAATACCCTTTACGAATTTGAAAATGCTCTTTGAGGAGACTACTAGCCCTATTACATAAATCACTGTTGTGGTTACATGAGTGACACTACAAGCTTAAATGTTCCCTCTGAAGAGCCATTGTCCTAATAGAAGATCATTGCTGTCTCATTACAGCATCTTGAACTCTCTGCTCTCCAGCATATGCAACTCCCTGACTTCGAACAACTACAAGATACACTATATAACTGAGAAGGAAATATGGATGAGGAATACTCAAGAAAAACCTTCAATCAAAGGCCGCTCCAGCTCTGACTCTAGAACTGTGCTGCCCAGCATATTAAACAGTAGCTATTTCAATTTAAATTTCTTAAAATTACATAAAATTAAAATTCCAGTTCTGCAGTGGCACCAACTACATTTCAAGAGCTCATTAACACACATGGCTAGTGGCTACCATGCAGTATAGATACTGAACATTTTCATCACCCTAGAATGTTCTATTGGACAGTGCTGCTTCAGGAAGTAATCTGAGCTATTTATTCACCAGTTTGCCTTATGATTTTGTGAACTGTTTACTCTTTAAAAATTCAATTCTGGCTTGGGAGGCAACAATCAAAAGTAAAAGGTAACTGTTTTTGAAGGGCTCACTGTCGAGTGGGGAAGACAATATTTGAGAAAGGAAAAAAAACATTGGACAAATGTGCTGTGGGTGGTATGAAAGCAGAGACACAAAACAGTCTAGCTGTGACTTAAAAAGTAAGAGAAGACCTCAAAGCAGAGGGGACAGTTGATGCAATTTTTATACGATGTGTAGCGACTTTCCTAATTTACAAAGTGGAAAGGACACTGGAAATGGTGAGAACAGCATATGCAGAATCACTGGGCAGGGAAGAGCTTACTGCACATGGGGAATCGCAAGTCCCTCAGTATTCTGGGAGCACAGTGTAAACTTTTGGGAAGGTGGGTGAGAGCAGGCTGACAAAGTAGCAGACACGGGCATTGGGTGAGCAGGTAGAAGGAAGAAGACGGGTTATGCATTGTAACACAGTAGTTAGAGCACTGAAGTTTTACAAAACAGGGTTTATGCTCAAAATTATCCACTGCTAGCTTTATTATTGCAGACAATTTTAAACAGCTCTTTGAAGCTCATTTTTTCTCATCTATAAAATGGTATTAATAATACTGCCAACATTTTACGATTGTTTTGTGGATTAAAAGAGACAACGTGCTTGTCATAGTGTATGGCACATGTCAAACATTCAAAAATCAAAGTTGTGACCATTTATTCTGTAAGAGATGTGGGGATTATAAAAAGGTTTGAGGAGTAAAATAAGATGACTGTATTGTATGCAGAAGTAAGACACAAAGGAATTACTAATGTTAATAATAATAATTAAAATAACAGCTAATATTTACTGAGTATTTACTGCCTACTGGGCATGATTTCAAGTATTTTAAATAAGCTAATTCATTTAATCTGCTCAACAACCCTATCAGGTAGGCTACCATTACTAGCTTTCCTTTACAGATGGGAAAATGAAGGTATAAAGAAATGAAATAATTGGTTACACTACCAATAATTGACAGCAGTGGGATTCAAACCTAGACATCTGGCTCTTGAATCTATATCCTTAACTCTCAGGCTGTTCTGTCTCTATTAGAAATTCTTTGACAAAAGCCTGCCTAATATTGCATTGAATGACTTCACCCCACAGCGTGATGTCAGACTCATTTATTTAAGTACAGGTCTTCCAAACAACTTTCTCATGCCATGAAAGCCAGTAAGCCAGTATGTGCGCTTTAGAAATAGGCCACAGAAGGCCATCTAAATAGAAGCAGCTAGTTGTTTGATAAACTGAGTATCCTTCGAAGAGTAGGTTCAAAAGACTCCTTGGACAACCAAGACCTGACTACAATTCCAGAGCATTCTCAACCACAGTCAGCCCATAATAACCTCTCACTTTGTGTTAGGTCCTTATAAATGTCAGCTTCCTCTTAGGAAAATGGGGACAATGCCTGCCTCATAGCATTGCAAGGAATGTTAAATAAAAGTGTATAGGAAGGATTTTTTGTTTTCTTTTTTTTTTGAGACAGAGTCTCTCTCTGTCTCCCATGCTGAAGTGCAGTAGCATTATCTCGGCTCACTGCAACCTCTGCCTCCCAGGTTCAAGCAATTCTCCTGCCTCAGCCTCCAGAGTAGTTGGGACTACAGGTGCACACCACCATGCTGGACTAATTTCTGTATTTTTAGTAGAGAAGGGAAGTTTGTCCTGTTGGCCAAGCTGGTCTCGAACTCCTGGCCTCAGGTCATCCACCTACCCCGGCCTCCCAAAGTGCTTGGATTACAGGCATAAGCCACCACGTTCAGTTTACAGGAAGGATTTCTACAGCGTGTTCATTGGGAAGCAGCTGTTGCTGTTCTGATTTTGGTTCTTTTACTTAAAGCATCCTCTTACAATACGAGGTCTCTGGAATTTTGGAAAACATTTCACAGGACTAACTTGAACTCTTAAATAGCTTAAGGATGGTGAGGAGGGTAACATAAAAATAAAATTCTTCAAAACAAACATAACCCAGTGTATGACCCAAACTCTAACTCTTTTTATTTAAAGCTTTCTCTGATTTAGGATCCAGCAATACTTTGCAGGGTGTTCCTGTGTTTACTCAAATCTAGGAACGGGGAGCCTGACACATCGATGCTTTCACTGACTGACCTCACTAACCATTTCATCTCTCAGGGATGTTCTTTCAGATGTCTTTTCTTCCAACATTCCTTCCTTTTGTTTGATGTTCATCCTCACATAAGTCCACTTTAATGAGCGAGATAATATAATTATCATCCGAATTTGTTTTTGTCCTTTAGTGCCCAGCTTCTCCTTGCAGAGCCATGGCTAGGACAACCATGTGTTCCCCAGCATAAGACACTGGCTGGGGTCAGCCTTGTTGAGGGGCTTAAGTTCCTCTCGGGTGACAATGGCAAGTAATAATTGTGGAAGGTCATATTCTTAAGCCACCAAAAGCAAATCCTCTTTTATTGGTCCTCCACATTTGGTAGGATCAGACATTCAGATGAGCCAGGAAGTCAATGGAATTGAAGTCTAGGAAGTCAGAATTTGGGAAGAGATGCGTTCAGATGGTGGATATACAGTTATCAAGCCTTGAGTAGAGTAAGATTCTGGAGAGATTCAGCAGGATGGTGGCTGGTAAGAGAATTGGAAAGTTGAATGTTGCTTTGGCACTTGATTAAAAGCAGATTGTTGGGAGCTGAGTTGTCATGGGAATCTCAGTGGACTAGAAAGCTCACTGTGGGTTTGAGGCCTGCAATTATCAGCTATGTGACCTTGAGCAAATCACTTAACATCTTTTATTCTCTGTTGTTTTTTTCATCTCCAAAATGCAGATAATAATGGGAAATAATAAAAACTGCAAAGAGATTTTCTTTTTTAACTGAGGAAATGTATAGAAGTTTGTATTTTTAGACTGACTTTGAATTTATAAACTATTCTCATGTAAAGAATTCATGTGAAGTGCTTTGCAAGGTGGTGGCTCATAAATGTTGATTAAAACATCTTCAAATCAGCATTTCAGTAATGTATTCTGATGGCCTTTTTTAAAGGACAAAGAGGTTAAGCATCTTGACCAAGGTTATGCTGCTGGTAAGTTCACCCAGGCAGTGTAGCTCCTGAGCAAGTGTTCCTTCCCATTATGGTGCACATCCTCCACGGATGAGGGTCCTTACAGTCACAGTGGCTTATCTGCGTTCAAAAGGCAAACGCATCAGGTTGGTTTCTGAGAGGTTGATGACAGCTACTCAGAGTTCTCACCTGACACCAGGACAAAGGAGTGACTGTGGCACTTTCTGATACCACTTCCTTTCTCCTACTTTTGAGCCTTCACACATGCCTTTTTTCAACGCTTAAATTTATGATATCTTCCCTGTTCCGTGCCAAACCGAATCTCTCCCTTCCTTTAAAATTCTCAGCTGAATCCTCAGGGGCACAGAGAGTGGGAATTGAAATGTTTTTCATCAGCATTTCCAGGATATTTTTTAAAATGTCCACAAAATCAACCCCCTCCCAAAACCCTGTTTATTTTATTGGCATAGACACAGACCCTACGACCTGTGGTCCTACCTAAAGGCTTACCAAAGAAAAGCAGAAGTCCAGAGATGTGTAGTATCAAGAGTGAAGCATCTGTGACTTTAGATGGTTTAAAAGGGTATCTTATTTGATAGCAGCCAATAAAGCAAGAGACAGCGCCAGATCAGATAAGAAGAAAGAACATCTCCAGCCAGAATTAAACAGGCTATTTTGGGATATGTCAAAAGGAGTAAAGCTAGATTGGAAATGACTGCAAAGGTGATTAAATAGGTGAGAACAAAGAGAACACTTCCTGAGTTCTGGCTAAGAAGGGAAAAATTCTTAATCATTTTTAAATTGTACTTCATAATTAGCCAAGTCACAAATGCTATGGCTTGGATTAAATGATCTTTCTTAAGGCAGCAACTGCTATGGATTTTTGCTAGGGAAAGTGTCGGGGGTTGGGGAATGGAGGGAGTGCTGACACCCTTTCGATTTGTATAGCGATTTAAGAACCCAGGGTTTATAAGCATGTTCGTTCATAAAGCACATTCTGAAAGATACTGCTTTTCTATTTTTGCTTTCATTTCCCTTTCCAAAGGAAATGAAAAACAGCGATGGAAATTTTTCCAGAGGAAAAATATCTCAACAAACAGTGAAGCAAACAGTCACTGGAAATTGCTTATGAATCTCCTGGAGATAATGGATGTATGACATCATAGTTACATTACATCTTCAATGACAAGTGGTAAAAAGCAAGGAAATGCTGAAGTTTCATCTGAATGAGTTATTCCACACTAAATATTCTTAATTAGTATCACAGAAAGCATGGAAAACAGGTTAATTACTTACAGAAATAAAACAATAAAATCACCTCTAACAAGCATGCACATAGTATGTCAATGTACAATTTCTGCTGGAAAAGCAAATCCTCTCCAAATTAGAGGGAGTTCAGGAAGACTTTGAGAGAAAAAGAAGACTCTTGAATAACTAGTTGCTTACACCTTTATTCATTTCTTGAACATTTATTTAGCACCTGTTATGTGTAAGATTCCTTGTTCATTGTTAGGACTGCAAAAAAAAAAAAAGAGGCAAAGGACACTATCTGCCCTCATAAGGCTTGCAAGCTAGGGAGAAAATCTCTCCCTTGTGTACATATCTCTATGTGATTTCATTTGGTTTATGACTTTAAATAAGCTCTACATGCAGACTAATTTCTGATTGATATTTCTAGCCTGACCTCCACTATGAGCACAGAACCCACATACTACCTAGGTCTAAGAAGGCCCACAGGTTGTCTACACAGATGACTAAGAGGGCTTGGCTTTCTAAATAACTGTATCCAAATCGGAGCCGACCATTTCCCCCATTCCTTCCTCAGTCCTTCAACCTCTACTATGGTTCAAGTTCATCAGCAGAATAGTTGATGTGGAAGAGAAGGGACTTACAAATAGGCCCAAGAGCGCCCCACACTTGTTGTAATGTTCTGTGGTCTTGAAATCCTTAATTTTTTTCTTTGAACTTGTGTTTTGTAAGAGAAGTTTGATTTTACAATGGAGCATGTGTTAGAAAAGGAGACACACAGATCAAAGTCAAATCTTGATATTTTAGCACCTTTAATGGCATTTCCCCCTGCTTTTTTAACAAAAGGTTTTATATTTTAATTTTGCACTGGGCCCCTGTGAGTGTTAATACTGACTATCAACTTGATTGGACTGAAGGATGCAAAGTATTGATCCTGGGTGTGTCTGTGAGGGTGTTGCCAAAGGAGATTAACATTTGAGTCAGTGGACTGGGAGCTGCAGACCCACCCTCAATCTGGGTGAGCACCATTTAATCAGCTGCCAGTGCAGCTAGGATAAAAGCAGGCAGAGGAATGTGGAAGGACTAGACTGGCTAAGTCTTCTCACCTCCATCTTTCTCTCATGCTGGATGCTTCCTGCCCTTGAGCATCAGATTCCAAGTTCTTCAGCTTTTGGACTGTTGGACACCAGTGATTTGCCAGGGGCTTTTGGGCCTTCAGCCACAGACTGAAGGCTGTACTGTCAGCTTCCGTACTTTGAGATTTTGGGACTAAGGCTGGCTTCCTGGCTCCTCAGCTTACAGATGGCCTATCATGGTACTTTACCTTGTGATCATGTGAGTCAATTCTCCTAATAAACTCCCCTTCATATATACATCTATCCTATTAAGTCTGCCCCTTTAGAGAGCCCTAATACAGCCCCTAACTTAGTCAGCTTGAGCTGCCATAACAAAATACCATAGATTGGGTGGCTAAAGTAACAGATATTTATTTCCTATTGTCCTGGAGACAGGAAGTCCAAGATCAGGTGCCAGCATGGTCAGATTATGGTGAGGGCTCTCCTCCTGGCTTGCAGAGGGCTGCCTTCTTGCTCTGTCCTCACATGTGAGACAAAGAAAGCTCTGGTGTTTGCTGGTGTTTCTTCCTCTTCTTATAAAACCATGAATTTCATCATGAAGCTCCACCCTCAAGACCTCATCTAATTCTTATTACCTCTCCAAGGCCCCACCTCCTACTAATATCACACTGGGAGTTAATTTGACATATGAATTCTGGAGGGATGCAAACATGCCATCTATAACAGCTCCATATATTGAGTAGCTGATCCTGTATATGAATATTGTGCAAATGAGATGTAGGCAAAGTGACCCTTACACTGTGCCTGCCCTCTATGCTAGGTATGCAAACCTACTGCATGTCTATGCTCCTTGCTTTCTCCTGTGTGTTTTAAGTTGATTTGAATATCAGCATTTGGTCTTTGTCTTCCAGGACTGCTGGTATAGCTTGCCTGGTGGTGGACTTGGAGGATATCGTTGCATCAGGGCATTTCTCCACATGATAGCTCCTGCCTGCTGGACAGGTCCTCTCTTGACTATGTATATTCTCCAGAGGAGCAGGTGATGACACCCTAATGTTTTCCTATCCTTTCAAAATAATGGGTTATATTTACACCACTCAATAATTGACAAAGGGTCTTTTTGACAATCCATGAAATGATTGAAAAAGAAAAATGATGTACAGTAAATGTCTTATTGCAACCTTCTGGTTTGAAAACCAAGGCTTGCTGTGTTCCATAGGATGTGACTATTTCATTTGATTTCTCTACTGACAAAGCCACTGAAGATTTTGCATGTTAAATTTCACAACTTTCCAATGACATTTTAAAACTCTCACTCCCCAAAAGCAGAAGTGTTTTTTAAATCCCAAGAGTACTCTTTGAAGAAAATCTCTTCCCCCTCACAGTGCTTGTTAGAACAATGTAGTATAATATATTTTCCAAAGTACAACTAATTGAAGCACTTTGTCTTTCTTAGTTTTCTGCATTTCAAAATACCTATTGTGTATGTAATCTTATAGATCAGATATACTTTTATGTATTTGGGAATTTCCCCATTCCTCAATTTTTAAAACTGTCCAGGAAAGCTGCATATATCTGGGGACATGGCATCTCAGGAAAATGTATCTCTAAGACCACAGAGATCATAATGAGGTTTGCTTTGGTATAAAATGACAACAGGGAAGTGAAGAATTACCCTACTCTTCACTTAAAAAAATAGGCATCATAGGTTGCCACTTCACATAATGTCTTAATATTCTCCCATTTAATTATGTAAATCGTCAAAGAGGACTGCTGTTTATGGTAATTTGCACGTGTGGCGGTCTGCTTCCCAAGGTAAGCTAATTTAAATCAAATTATAACTAGGGGAGATTTACCACTTGTTGATTTAGACAATCATTTATAACTCCACCAAATGGCTAGTGAAGACTGCAGAATTTCAAAAGTGAGGTGAAACAGTAGTGATCCTGCTGTGAAAGGAATCAGCTGAAATGCTCTGGAGGGATTTAGGATTCCCATTGATGTCAGCAAGAACTGAAAGCAGCCTTTCTTGTGAGGGAAGTGATTAGTGAATACCGTTGACCCTCACTACCTCCACATTCAAGTCTTCCTTTGCACATGAAGTTAAAGGCTGTTCTCCCCAACTAATTTACCACTTTCTTTTGATACGAATCCAGCACTCTTCAGAATCTGCCTGCATTCTGGCTGCAAAGTTGTGCTAAGTATTAAATGTAATTGAGAAAAGACCATTGTAAACTGCTCAAGTGTTTGAATGTCCCCAGCTCTTTTCTTTTTTTGTAAACCATTAAAGATAGTCCATTTCAGTTTAAGAAACTAAGCATGTGCAAATTCATTCTTTGTCTTATGGGCACATTTATTACAGAGCAAATGCGCTCTTTAGCTAATGAAACTGGCTATGTGGACTATGATAGACCAAGAGAGCTACCCAAGTCCTGAGGGAGCCTAGTCCTCCTAAATGCAGACAATGTACCCATGACAAGGGCTACAGCTTGGCTTCAGCAACCAGGAGGATGAAGACAGCAAACTGATTAAGAGAGTAGCTATAAGAATCAGGGAGAGTGGGGTCCAAATATCTACCCTGCCTCTCACTTGCTAAAAGACTAAGAAATTTGCTAAACCTCTCTGAATCTCAGTGTCCTCAAGAAAAGATAGCATTAATTATACCTTCTCCATAAGATTTATGTAACATGCCAATGCAGATAAAGCACAAAGCTTTACATAAATGTTCATCTTCAAAAACAGAAGCTATGAATAACAATGACAACATTGTTAATAATGCAGTGTCATGCATGGAAATGGACAGCTTCTAACATATTTATGAGTAAAGAGTTAAGATAGCCTTTTCCCTTCTGCATGAGAATTTGACCTTCATTTAAATTTCACACTGGGTTTACCTGTTAAGGCTGGCTATGCTGCTAACCAGTATTGTTTACAGTAACACAAATCCCATGATTAATACTGAAGGGCCTATGCATAAGCTATATATATTTGACAGGAAGTCACACTTGGGGTCTTCTTGAGTGTGGTGAATTTGTAACTGACATGGTCTTTGTGAAGACACTGGAAATTATGCCTACATTGCTGTCACCCCAAGAGATAATGGCTCTTGTGGGAATGAGGCTTTTAGGCACTTGGCCAATGTGGATCTCATCTCCTTGCATCTGGGCCATGCTGCACAGAATTCCCACAAAGACTCTCACAGAAAAGAAATACCTCGGGTTGTCCTGCTGGCATATTTGGTTTCCCATCAAGGTTCTTGAGTAAGTATGATGTCCAGTATCTCCTAGGGTAATATCGTGAGTCTGCATGTTTAGCTGAGCCCAAGAAAACTCCCTGTAGACACTGTAGAATATTTTAATTTAATTTTTTGACGATTAATGCATATACTTGAAGGATAAGATTGTGATGATGTTAGAAAAATGTAGGTTCTAGATTCCACTGTGAGTGCTTATGAAATACCAGAATTTTCCAATGCCCATATATGTTTTCCTACTTCCCTGAGAGAGACATTTCTGCTATTGATGATTCTTTGGGACTGGCGAAGCCATTTGTGGAGGCCAACTGAAGACTTCTCTATTAGCATCAATTCAGAAATGCAGTGTTCTCAATATGCCATATGCAGGTGCCCAAACAGGACTAAATAACATCCCTGCAGGATAGTAGTCTCCCTCTAGAGACATAAGTCGTGGCTATCTGAATGGCCAATGGCAACTGGGGATGTCCCTTGTTTTCACTGGAAGCCTTTGTTTCCCTGGTGACAACCTTTCTTAACTGGAGTTTCTGCAGAGAATTAAGCCTGAACTCTCTAAAGCATCTGTATTACATTTCTGCTGTTGCCATAAAAAATTATCATAAAGTTAGTGGCTAAAACCAACAATATTTACTATCTTTGACTTTTGGAAGTCAGAAGTCAGAATTTACTCCAGAAATTTCCCAGGGCTAACTCAAGATGTCAGCAGGGCTGTGTTCCCTTTGGAGGTTCTGGGGTATAGAGGGAATTCGTTTCCGCATTCTGCAGTTCCCAGAGGCTGCTTGCATTCCCCAGCTTCTGGTAATCTTTCACCTTCCTCCGTCTCCAAAGCCAGCAGCATAGCATATTCACATCTGTCCCTGCCTCTGACCTTAACCCTCCTGTCTCCTTCTTTGATTCATGATTAGACTGAGCTCACCCAGGTAATCTAGGATCATCTCCCCACCTCAGGATCCTCAATTTAATCACATCTTCAAAGTTCCTTTTGCCATATACAGTAACAGATTCATAGTTCCAGAGATTAGGAAGTGAACATGTTTGGCCGTGAGAGGCCATTATTCTGGCATCTGTTGTTTTCGGTAAATTTTTCTTTTGTGCAACTGGAATGGTACTACTTATGTGTCATCCTCAGAAGAACTGAGAAAACTGTCATTCAAATCGTTTTCTGAGTCCTATGTTTCAGATGAGGAACTTCAGTTGTGAATGAGTGGTTGGTGGAAATGGTGAGAACAGCACCTTAAATAAACAGGCAATGAGATTCTTCATGGACAGTAGTTTTACAGTTCTTTTAAAAAAACTGGATAGAGAAGGATGGCAAAGGAAGTGGGTGTTGGGAATTAAGTGTGAGCCCAGGGAAGCACATGGTGATGTTTATAAGATGCATTTTGGGGAGTAAATATATCTATGAAGAGAGAGACATTGAGGGAACAGAGGTGGGGGAAAGTGTAAATATGACTAACTGGTGGTTCCAATTCCGATTTTTCTAAAAATGTACCAACTATCAAAGTTGTCTTTCTTTATTTTCAAAAAATCTAGCCTTTATTCTAATGACCCTTGCATACTTCAGTGGAGACTCCCACAAGAAACATTCAGCAAAAAATGCATTTGTGTAGAAATCATACAATAGCTAGTTTCACTCCTCTTACAAAAAAAAAAAAAAAATCAATAGTTGTTTCTGTCCCTAAATTTCATCTTGGGCCTCTTTGTGAAATGTGCAGTTCAATTTAGTGTTCATAGGTCATTACAGCCAGTGTGGGTTTACTGCAATTCAGTATTAATTTCCAGCCAACTGGAAACCAAAGTACTCCAGTTAGACAGAGTCACCTCTCCTCAGTCTGCTTGACATTGCCTTTTAAACAGTAATAGGAACCGCTGTCTGATGGATTGATCCTTGGAACCATCACATAAGCTACAGCAGGAAGGCTGGAAGACTCATTACTATCAGGACTTATTTAGAGCTGAGTGAAGCCCTTGGTATAAACTTTAGGCTACCTGACCTAGCATTTGGGATGTTTTCCATCCCAAGAAACAGTTCCACAGTGGTAGACAAGAGGCCTGGTTTTGGCCATAGCTCTGCCAGTATCCAGTGTGTATGGACCAAAGAGGAGCTCAGAAAGCAGAGGAAAGGAGGCTGGCTGTGTGGGTTACTGATGACTTACTGGGGGGAAGCTTTTATGAACTACTGTCTGGTAGAGGACTTGGAATATCTCACAACTTAAGAGGAAATATCCTCAAAAGAGAAGTCAGGGCAAAGGGGTTAACTTATTAGACCCTGGTAAAATGAAGAAGCAAGGGCCAAATTTAGGAAGGAAAGCTCATACTGGAGGCAAGAATCTTCTTAGCAATAATGAGAATTGGGTGACTGTAGAGCTGTATGTGCACATTTGCAAACTCCTGACTCTGCTTCTGAGTTGCATCCTCCTACTTCTCAGTTATTAATTGTAAATGGGAGCTAAAATTGCAAACGATAGGAAAAATGGAAGAAAAACTTGGTCTAGTAGGGAAGACGGATTCCAAAACTTGTAAAAAAAAAAAAAAATAACAAACTGATATAAATACTATGAAGAAACAAGATGCTGAGAGAATCACAGGAGGTTATCACCTACTAATGTCTTCACAAAAGACCTGAGGAATCGATACTTAAGTTAAAATTAGGAAGAACAGCCCTGCAAAGACTTAGAGCTTGATGGAATTACATTTTCAAATGTCTTGAGGTACGAGAGAACTTGTCCTGTTTGAAGAGCTGAAAAAGATAAAATAAAATAAAACCCCGGTGAGGCTGGTTCAAGGTGAGCAATTGAGATGGGGGTGGAAAGGCATATGTAGTGAATTACTTTAAGGCAAATATTCATTCCCTCCTTCCTACCCAATTTCATGAAATGAATATACTTGGCTACTTCACTGCTGTTGGACTTGGCCTTGTGACTTGTTTTGGTTTCATGGTGGCTGAGAACACTTTGCTAACCCTTTAGTTTGGGCTCAGCTATGTCTTTAGTTAAGGGGACTTAAGCAAATATAATGCAAGAAGAGGTTTAAAATATGCTTACACAGTTGGGCTCACTCTATTGCTCTTCTGTTACTGTGGTGAAAGACCATGTGGTAGATTGTCCACTGGTAACAGGAGGATGAGGGATGTGTAGCAGATATGGATCCAGCATGCAGCTTGGATTCAAGACCAGCTAAGCCCCACCGAGATCAGCCCCCTCCAACTGATTTCCAGATTCTTAAGATTAAATAATTATCACTTTAAGCCACTGAGTTTTGGGGTAGTTTGTCAGTCAGTATTACTATGGGAATAGCTAATAGACAGAGTACATAAAGATCACCTTGTGAAAAAACAATTGAAGTGTTTTAAGTAGGGAGTGATGTAAAATTAATTGTGTTTATGGAAGCTCACTCTGGCCACTAGGAGAGGCCATTAGGAGCAAGGAGTTGGAACAGTCCTTTTGGATAGAAAGGTAGCAAGGAGTAAAATGGAAGTGAATATATTTGAAATAAATCTTGGAGGCAGAACCAATAATATCCACTAATGAGTTACATACCCAGAGAGAGCAAAGTAAAGAACTAAAGGGTGACTCCCAGATTTCCAGCCTAAACAATTGGGTGGAGAGTTAAGACACTTTGGGCTTTCCATGTTGCTACTTTTTTTCTACAATAATAACTTTAATGGTTATGCAGTCAGTTGGCATAGGGTAAGTGACTTAATCATTACTTTATGTTGAAGGTTTGCATTGAAAGTTTATTTGCATCCAGCTTTATCTTTCACCATAACCTCAATAGTTAACCTCTAAGTACATTAAAGTTTTGTGTATTTTAGATGTCTTTTTTAGGGGGTGAGTGGATTCCCAGAAATGGAATAAGTGGGTCAAAGCATTTCAGTGATGTCTTTTTTTTTTTTTTTTCCAGAGTTCATTTCTCCTCTAGGCAGAAAGTAGAATGTGAAATGTGGAAAAAACACCTTCACAAAGAACAACGTATTTTGCTTTGGTGAAATGTCACAGTCTCCTTAAGGCGGCTCCTAATAATAGCAATAGTCAACCTTTATATGATGTTTAATATGTGCCAGACACTATTCTAGGCACTTTATATATGCATTAACTAATCTAGTCTCACAACAGTTCAATGAAATAGACACTAATGCTATTCCCATTTTACATACAAGAAAACTGAGGGAGAGATGCTAAGTTGCTTCTAGGAACACGAACAGCTTTATAGAATTCACTGTGTCTGTGGTACAGATGATGCTAAAACATTTGTTTCATGCATTTGTTCACCAAAGGTGCCTTACTTGGACCCGCAGAAAAAAATCGTTACTTACTTTTGCACCAAATAATCCTTATGCTTACTGAAATGGCGGATTTGTATCTGATGAGTTTTGTACCAAATAATCGTGTTTCTCCTAAGCAAATGGCAGATTTTTATTGGTAAGATTTTATAACTGATTAAGTTCTACCTCCTAGAAAATCTGGAGCCAAATGTCTAACCCATTTGTGGCAAGTGTCTAAATCTTTATGTCTTTCCTATCTTCATTCCTGCATCTCCATTATGCTTTCTCCTATCTCCTTTTCTCTTTTACATTTAATTTTAATTTATACAGTGGTGGATTTTATATATCCTTGAAAGTTTCCTGACCATAAGAGACATAAATAAGTATAGGAGTCTCCCCCTTATTCACAAGGGATATGTTCCAAAACCCCCAGTGGATGCTTACACCAAACCCTATATATACTAAGTGTACTATGTTTTTTTGACTGACGGTCAGACAGCTACTAAGTGACTAACAGGTGGGTAGTGCCTACAGTGTAAATACAATGAACAAACGGAGGATTCAGGTCCTGGGTGGGACGGAGCTGGACAGCAGAGGATTTCATGACACTACCAAGAAGGGCACAAGATTTAAATCTTAGTAATTGTTTATTTCTGAGATTTTCCGTTTCATATTTTTGGACTGTGGCCAACTGTAGGTAACTGAAACTGCAGAAAGTGAAACCACAGGTAAGGGAGGGACAGCTGCAAACAGACTCAGAGAAGCCTCAGAAAAAAACAAAAAAAAAAAAGGATATCAATATAAAAACAACTCAGGCTATGTATACAACGTCCCCAGGATAAATTTTATGGGTATATATTCATTGATTGGTTGTTTGCTCTTAACAACCTTCTCTACCACTTCCAATTTTTTTTTTTTTTTGAGACGGAGTCTCGCTCTGTCGCCCAGGCTAGAGTGCAGTGGCCGGATCTCAGCTCAGCTCACTGCAAGCTCCGCCTCCCGGGTTTATGCCATTCTCCTGCCTCAGTCTCCCGAGTAGCTGGGACTACAGGCGCCCGCCACCTCGCCCGGCTAGTTTTTTGTATTTTTTAGTAGAGACGGGGTTTCACCGTGTTAGCCAGGATGGTCTCGATCTCCTGACCTCGTGATCCGCCCGTCTCGGCCTCCCAAAGTGCTGGGATTACAGGCTTGAGCCACCGCGCCCAGCCTCACTTCCAATTTTTTAAGGTGGTGTATAGTCTATGGATTTGATCAGGAAATGGTGCCTGAAAGAGCTCCCCACCGCCACTCCTTTTCTACCGATCCCCAGGGAGCCCTAGTACAATGACCAAATAATAAAAATAATAATCCTTAAAATAGTAATGTCATTTTTAGATAATAATGGCACTTATTAAGTGCTTACTACTATTCTAAGTATTAGAACTTAGGCACTATTCTAAGTACTTTATAAAAAATCATTTTATTTAATTCTTACAAAACAACACTGTGAGGGTGCTACTCTCCTTATGCACAGGTTACAGATGAAGAGACAGGTTTTAGGGAATTAAGTGACTTCTCCAAAGATGCAAAGCTAGTGGTGGCAGACCTGAATTTTGAACTACGTTTGTTGAACACACAAATCTGTGTTGTTAACCACACAATAGTTTCTCATATTCCTGGAATAATGAGATCCCAACTTTATCTAAAATTATTTCTGATTTTTCTTTTTACAATTGCCTGTCCTGATGTAACTGTTACCTGAACTAATCAGTCATACAGTCAGAAGAAAGAAATTAGCATTTACTGAATCTCTCCTTTATACTAGGTGTGAAACTAGAGACTTTCAACATTGTTCATTTAAACCTCACAACAATTTCATGAGGTTGATATTACTGTTCATATTTTAAACTTGAACATGTTGGGACTCAAAAAGTTTATGGTACTAATACAAGGTCACAAAACTAGTAATGGGCAAATCTAGGATTGAATCTGAGTTCCTCCAAATTCATGTTCTGTTTTCTTTTTATTTTTCCACTAGTAGAGTATAAGCATGACCTTGGGAAAATTACAACTTTAATGCACCTCAACCTTAATATCAGTAAAATGGAAATATAAGGCTTCCCTTAAATTTCCTTGACCGAGTGCTAGAGGTGAGCACATATAATTATCAGATAGGGATATGCTTTGGAATTTATTGCCCACTGCCCTTTCTGGGTTACTATTCACAAAGGATTTTTAGTGTCCTAGAAGGCAACTTACCTCTGGGGATGTGGTCACATCTATAAGTTGACTTTGAGTTATTCTGATAAGGGGAAGCCACTGGCAGCATGATGGAGCCACACAGGCAGCAGGGCCTGTGAGCAGTGAAAGACAAGGATGGGCTCCCTCAGTGTGGGTCAACACCTACAATGACAGTGTTTGCAGGGGCAGCGTTCTTGCCACTGCTTCCTTCATGGCCATCCCTTACACCTATTGCATTTGCAAATAAACAAAAACACAGATAAATGTTCTTGCCTCTGTGTCTAAGCCCAACTGGCCTGTAGGATATGTTTAATCCTGGGTCAAACAACCCATTCTAGCCTCTGTGCTTATGAAATGGCTATAAGAACGTGCCTGGCAGAACTTCTACTAGTGAAAGGGGAAATGACCAAGGCCTCCAGCTATTGCCCTCTGAAACCTGGCACCAGGTGTTCCCAGAGGTCACGCTTCCCATAGGCAACTGCCAGCCAATGCCTGAGCAGATAGGAATACTAAGACAGGTCCATGCCTAGGAGACATGGATTCTGCTAACAGCCAACTTTGGCTCCAGGACTCCCCGATGGCCTTGCCAAACTTTCATTAGACTGCATGCCTATCTGGGACCTTTCCCCTCTCCTTCCCTGAAGCCAATCTTGGATTAAGGTCTGACATTTCTCCCAGTAGCCCCCTCTAACTCCACATTTTTGCTCACAGGCATTCCACTAACTAAATGCTCATATATTTAATCTCATATTGGTGTCTGCTTCGTGAAGACCCTGGGCAAATGCAGCTTATGATGTCTCCTTCTGCTTAGCTTTCTTTTAATTCCACCCTTCAGACCTTCCCCGTGGTGCAATAATTGATTCCCCCAAGTCCCTACCCCCAGTTGGAAGCTTTTTCTGTTACTTCTTATCTTCACCACTTTGAGGATATGTAAGTTATTTTACCTTAAATTATGGTTATCTGTGTAGATATTTTATCTCTTCTACCAGATGTTGCGCTCCTTGAACCTAATGGCATCAAAACTTATTGATATATTATATCACACTATGCCAGGCATTGTCCTATGGTTTTACATATGTTACACATATATTGAATCCTTGTAAACACTCTGTGAGGTATGCATTATCAAATCTATGTTACAGAGAAGAAAATTAAAGCCCAGAGAAATTAAATGACTTGCCCAATGCTGCACAACTAGTTAGTGTTAAAACTTATTTTGAATTTAGGCTTTTAGACTAAATCCTATGTTCAAATTATTATTCAATCCCTGTCAAAATTCCTTGCTGACATAATGAGTGCTAGGTAGCTCATCCTATTTCTTATCTTAACTCCTTGGAAGCAGAGGGCTAAATTTTATGCCTGGTTGGAGCAGATGTCCTTGACTTGGGATTCAGTTACAGTTATCATTCCCCAGTTCCAAATTTATTGTATAATTCTTTTTTTAAAAAAAATGCTTTATTGCTGTAGTTCTAATGTACATGAGTCTTTTTCTTGGGGGAGTAAGCAGATATGGAAAGCAAGGAAGAACCTCTGGACCTGTACACTTTCAGTTCAGACGCATATGAACACAGAGATATATTTCTCTGTCAAAGTCAAAGCAGGCTATGAAAAATAATCTCAGGGAAAGCAGAGGCCAGGTGGTGCTTTTCTCTCTTAAAACAAAAAGAAATGATTTTTTACAAATTCACACAGCAATTTGGTTATGGAAATTAAAATGGAATTCGGTACTCCCAGTTCCTAGAACAAAGACCATGTTGCCTTCACAGCAGAATGGAACAGCATAATGTCTACTATGACTATACCAACATGTATATTCATGTGTCTTGAGACAAGGTATTGTAAATGGAAACCAGGTCTATGAAGCCCCTTACTTGACTTAATGGCACTTATCTGCTCTTGAATTCTTTATTACAATGTTCTGTTTGTAGTGTAAATTGCGTTATTAAGTATTGATGAAAATTCCTAAAACTACCCCTCTATCCAAAAGTTGGATGCAATATTTGCATGAGTTATGAAAACTGTTGTATATAATGAGTCAGAACACTGCCTTATGAGTTCTATGGTAAAAAAAAAAAAAAAATTACAGTCCAGCTCCATGAATGTAATTATTCAGCCACCTCATCTGATTTATCATCTTGATGAGAAACTAAGCCATGAAATATTCTCTGCTAGAAATCAGCCTTCGTTCATTTCGCAAATACACTTGAGAGAAGCAGGAGGGGTGAGAAAAAAACAACAAATGATCTGCCAGGACTAGAGGAAACATATTTCTTTTTCTTACAAAAAAAAAAATAAAAAACTTTAGTAATCAAATGTTATTTCTGAAATAGATAAATGGGAAAATAACTACACACTCAGTGTGAGCCTGACTCCAGGCTAGAGATGTTTGCTTTCACACCTCTTGTTCAAGAGCAAAACCTAAGGGTGGGGGACACAGAGGGAGGAGCTTCTGGGCATGAGGCGTGGAGGCGTTTGGAGCTCTCCACTCAGACATCCTCATATGCCACAGTTGGTAGCTGATTAGTCCTTTGCAGGCTGCAGGGCCTCCGTTGGCCCCTGCTCACTGCTCATTGCACAAAGTAGTGAAAATGAGTCACAGCATGTGCAAGCAAGCAGGGCTGATGAAATCCACAGAGGTCAGCTTGCCGAGAAATCCTTTCAAAGGCAAACAGGAACTTCTGACAGATGGAAGAGTGGCAAGCAGATAAAGATGTTTCAGGGAAAAGAGAAAGGTGAAGTGGGAAAAGCACCAAGCTTCTGAGCTCGAAACAACGAGAGACTGCCTAGTGAATAGGGGCTCGAAAGGCAGCAAATATTTTGAATTTGCCTGTTTTTCCCAACTCTGTTTTAAAGTAGCTCTTATGCACTGCTAAACATGCATACAATGTTTGGGCTTTTCTGTTCCTTTAATACAACTGTTGTCACTGGGTTGGGAGGACCTCGTGTGAAAGCTGGCAGTTGCCTATTCTGATTTGTGGGAAAACTTAAACCCTGCTACTTTGGTCTTTGTGAAGGTCCCTGGAATTCTTAACATTTAAAAAGTATTTAAAGGGCCAGCCAAAAATGAAACTGGGTATAAGCAATAACGGAGTCTATTGTAAATGAGATTGTGGAAAAACACTGTGTGTGTGTCTGTATATATGTGCATGTGCTTTGTGGAAGCAGGGGCCTGAATTTGGGTCTTGAGGCACACAGAGATGCTTCTGAGAACAATGAACAATTGTTATGAGAAACTGAATGTGTGCTAAAATTTCTTAGCATACTAGAGACCTGCCTCTGGAATCGGACATAACAGAGTTTGAGTACCAGTCTTATTCCTTGATATGTCAATCTGGGCCACTAGCTGACCTCTCTAGCTTCAATCTGGGCATTAGCTAACCTCAAAGCTTCTATTTTTATTATCTTACAAAATGGGATGATTTTAATATTTAACTCAGGGTCCTTATGAGTTAAAACTGGTAAAGCATATAGCTCATTGCCTGACCAATAGAAAGCAATCAATAAATTATGATTATTATTTTTACTCCTCCTCCTCCTGTGTTGTACCAAGCCCTTGGCAGTGTCACATGTGAAAATACCAGAAGCCTGATCTCAAAGCGAAAGAGTATGCCCCCTTGAGGAAGGCCAGCACTGGTCGGTTTCAAAATCAACTGGGAGCCAGGGGATAGGAGTTAGAGACAAATCATAGTGCCGATGCCCATTTCCCCTCGGCATGGGAGGCACATCATCTCACATCCTCCTGTACTTTCTGTATGCGCCATCTGAGTTAATGAATTATCAAGATGAATCAGAGGCTCTGCTAGAAACCTTTGCCCACAACTCTTCCCAGATGAGCTGAGGCTTGAAGAAACCAGGATCATACCTCCTTAACCATAGGGAATCATCATCTTCTATGTCCTTGGAAATAGAGTATCAGCTTAGAACCACTAAGTTGCATCAAAGCTGTAAGTGCCAGATGGCTGAGGTGCTCTGTCCTCATCGGGATAGGCACAAAGGGAAGTTCCCTGGATCATTTTGAGGGAAAAAAATTAGGACCAGGCTGGGTGTGGTGGCTCACGCCTGTAATCCCAGCACTTTGCGAGGCCAAGGCGGGGCGGATTACCTGAGTTTGGGGGTTCGAGACCAGTCTGGCCAACATAGTGAAACCTGTCTCTATTAAAAATACAAAAATTAGCCTGGTGTGGTGGCAGGCACCTGTAATCCCAGCTACTCAGGAGGCTGAGGCAGGAGAATCGCTTGAACCTGGGAGGCGGAGGTTACAGCGAGCCGAGATCACGCCACTGCCCTCCAGCCTGGGCAACACAAAATGATTCCGTCACTTGTCTTCACCAAATGGTACTATAGGACTAACAAGCAAGAGTTAAGTACAAGCAGAGGGTTGTCCCTCTGACCCATGCTCTTCTCTTATTTCAACTAGTAGACTTCACATTCTGTGAGGACAGAAACCTTGTCTTAGCCATGTCTGTATTCTAACTATATTGAGCAGCATTTGTGTGATCTTATACAGTTCTATAAATGTATGCGGACTTGGTTTTACTTTTAAAGATATCTCTTTTTGTATAAACATGCCTTCGTGATCCCGTTCTTAAAAGGCTTGATTCACCATGTAATTGTTTATTTGCAAGATAGATAGTTTATATAGTAATACTATTATTTGTTTCTTTTGCCATGTTAATATGGCGATACTCTACAAAAAGCAAGCAATAGTGATTCTTCACCTCTTTGTATCTTTCTTTATTTCATCAGATATTTCCTTACCAAGAAGAAAAGCAAAATGCAAAATATCCTCAGAACATTTACAGGGTCTTATCCATCTGTGCCCTCCCTAAACGCAATACAGACTCTGACTCAGACTAAATATTCAACATATCTTCACTGAATGAAGAGCAGAGAGGGGCTGGGTAGGACAAAGACCATTTCTAACTATGCACAAGAGGAGTTAGCCCATATGTTCCCGATGACTCCTTAGTCACCCCTCAGAAGGTGTGTTCATGGTGGCTATAAGTTCCATGTAAAATGTTAAAGTTTACAACTCATTTTTCCTATAACTTTATATTAATATCATCACGTCACCTTGCATTTCCATACAGTTGTCTGTTTTCTTCTCTTAGAGTTTGGTCACAACTGTTATTTTACTCATCTTTCCTCTGCTAAAAAATATTTTCATTGATAATAAACTCCCCTTTGATAGACCATCCTGAAATTTTTAAGAAAGCCCTTCAAGTCACTCTTTTAAGACAGCCCTGTTACAGGACCATCTTCCCATTGATCTTTATTGGAGTATCCCCAGGGTCACAGGTGTAGCTAGTATGTCCCTGGGTCTGGAACATGAAGTAGGTTGGTTTCAGGAACTATGTTCTAGGTGTCACTCCAGAGACTGATTTGGGTAAGAAAGACCCCATAGATTGAGGTCATTCATGGTAACTGTGCAATGGTTATCTGTGATGAGTGCCTGCTCAAAAATAAAAATAGCATCTGTTGGCTGTTTCCAGCAATGAGCTAAAGCCACGAATATGATGCCTCTAATTGGATTACTCAAATTTCTGGTTGAACCTATGAATTTGCTTTGAAATGGTTTATTCTGGAGATTGTAAATCTACCACAATCCATTGTAATTTTTGCCATGTAGACACAGTCCAAGTTTTCTGCTGCAGTAATGTTGAACCAGATATTCAAAGTGTAAAATCTACCAAAGAATTCTGGCCTTCAGCCCTGCAGGCTGGTAGCTTCACCCTGGCTTAATTCACATTTTTGCATTTCTCTTATGTTTCTGGGCCATGAAGATGTTTTTTCATTGCAGCTGTTTTAATTTTCTCTTTTTAGCATTTTGTTTATCATCACTAGGGACTGGAGTCATGGGTGAGGTATGATCACCTCCAACTATTTTGACTGGAAGCTCTAGAGTTGCCTTCACTTGACTCCTAAGTGTAGGGTCACCTTTGAGCCTGCCTTCATCATTTTATTACAATAGTTATTTCAATAGAATATCTTTATGTCGACTAATCTTTACTTAACTGACTTAATACATCATTGAACTCTAAAATACATGTAATGAGATATTCCACATGTTAAGTTCTCTCCTTCAGCAGATTCTCATTAGTAAGCCTGTATACTTCCATGCCCATAAAATGAGTTGTCTACTTTCTAGTAGTCACTTGTATAGGTTCCTACATCTGCTTATGTAGCTATTTTATTTACAGCATTTATAAAATTGGATTAAAATAAACTAACCAATTAAATATGAATATGAAAATAAAGAGCTATTATTATGGAAATTGCATTGATGTGGATTCTTCTGAAGACATGTCCCTAAAGAACCTGCCAACAAATTCTGTAGAGGTAATGCAACTGCAAACGTTTTTGGGGAAAAATAGAAGCCAGAGTAGGAGACTGTGTCCACATTGCTTAGCAAGTGCCTCAGAGTTCTGATCTTGCTTCCAAGGGACTGAACCTGGAAACTGATGATAATATATATGGGTGTGGTTAATGCAAAAGAGTCATCAGAAAGAAGAGAGACTCGAACTCAAAGAGAATACTCCGGCATTACGTTGAAAATTTGTGATCGGGTGTATGTTTATAGGTTTGAAGTTAAAAGAAAATGCTTAAGGTATATTTTGTAATTCCTTTTTTCAGCTCTATTTTTGATTAACCAAACTATGGCAGATGTAAGGGCTTCTTCTGTATTTCTAAATGTGAAACTTACCCAGGCTAAAAAATAAAACCTTGGCCGGGCATGGTGGCTCACGCCTGTTATCCCAGCACTTTGGGAGGCCAAGGCAGGTGGATCACCTGAGGTCAAGAGTTCAAGACCAGCCTGACCAACATTGAGAAACCCCGTTTCTACTAAAACTACAAAATTAGCCAGGCGTGGTGGCGTATGCCTGTAATCCCACTACTCAGGAGGCAGAGGCAGGAGAATTGCTTAAACCCAGGAAGTGGAGGTTGCAGTGAGCTGAGATTGTGCCACTGCACTCCAGCCTGGGCAACAAGAGCAAAACTCCATCTCAAAATAAAATAAAATTAAATTAAAATTAAAAAAATAAAATCTTATTTTCTGCTCAGCACTTACCATTTCATGTCTCACGTGAAGACTATTTCCCTCATTAAAAATTCCTCTCCACTGTTCCTTTTTCAAAATTCTATTTAAAGTTCACCTCTTCCAGGAAGGCATCCCTGATTAGTCTCATCTGTCTTTTTGTTGCCTCTGCCTTATATCCTTTTAGCATATATGGGCTCAGTTTGCCTCATCTCAGTTGCTTATTCTTTTTATGTTCTTCCAAGCATTATATGCTTTTCTTTTCTGTGAGGTTGGTTGGTCTCCCTAAATAGACTACACATTTTTCTAAGGCAAATACTGCTTCTTCTCTACTTAGAAATGTCCCTTAGTGTTTTGATAGTACTCTTTATAAAGTGAGGTTATTTGATGTATCTTAACTGACCTATTATTTTAGAAGTTTAATTGAATGGATTAAATAAATGACTTAATATACACAGATATCTTCCTTTCAAATCCAAGTTTTGAGGAAGGCTAAGCAGCTCCCTCAAGCACATTACTTCCATCCTAAAAGCTATAAAAATTTGGTCAGAGAAATGTAAAAGATTTGAATTAATTTATTACTGAGATAATATAAAAGAGGTCTTAACCAGTTAACTGTGTCAATGAAGGCTTTATAAGTTCAAAAGTTCACAGCTGGTTTGGAAATTATGTTTCAGGCTATGGCAGTTACAGAGGCAGAAAAAATTTTCCAACATAATTCTAACCTTTCGGTCTCTGTTTTAAAACAAAATCTCTGGTTGGAGGAGAAGAGAATTATCTGAGAAAATGAAGTGTTGTCTTCTGAATTGCCTTGCCAACTGACTACAAACTGCTTACCTCGACTGTCACAGTCAATGTGGCTTCCATAATATCCAGCTTATGTCTGAAAGCAAGATATAAACTTAGGAACTGGCCCAGAGAGCAGCTTATTAAATTTTGTGATATCAGAACAGAGTTTATTACTAATAGAGCTCTCTGTCATTTCAGGTAATCCCATTTCACAGATTGTAGAACTGATTAAGTCAAATCTGGATTCATTTAGCAGAATTTTGTCTTTCCAAACCATAGCACATTAGGGTTTGAAGGCAGCATTTGGTGGAAAATGATGTATTTAGTCATCTTTATGCAATCCTTTGTCCTAGCTGAAACAAGCAAGCTAGTAAGAAGTTTGTCTTGGAAGTGGTCACCAAGTTTAAAGTGCAGAGAATACACAGGGAAATTTTATTCTATTTTATTTTTGAGACAGGGTCTGGTTCCATCACCCAGGCTGGAGTGCAGTGGTGCAATCTTGGCTCACTGCAACCTCTGCCTTCCAAGGTTCAAGTGATTCTCCTGCCTCAGCCTCCTGAGTAGCTGGGATTACAGGCACATGCCACCACACCCGGCTAGTTTTTGTAGTTTTAGTACAGACGGGGTTTCTCCATGTTAGCTAGGCTGGCCTTGGACTCCTGACCTCACGTGATCCACCCGCTTTGGCCTTCCAAAGTGCTGGGATTACAAGCATGAGCCACCGTGCCCGGCCTTTCAATCTTCAACACTGAGAATGTGGGTTTGATTTTTAAATGGAAGCAGAGGGAAAACAACATTTACTTTAAACACACTTCTTTTGGAAGCCACCCTTGCTGAGGACACTGCTTCTATAAAGGAGAGAATCGTGTTTCTATTTCTGTTATCAATCAAGCTGCTTCGAAACTACTTTCAAGGCTCAAGCATGGGCTTTTACGCCTCCTTCCCATGAACAACATTTCCAGGTGATATATTCAGTGGAAAGGGACCAGAGAGTATAAACGTTCACCTAATAACTTCAGTATAAACATGGAGGAGTCTCAGAAAACACATAGCTATCCCAAACACCAGTCTGGACAAACACCACCCTCTGACTAAAAGGAAACGCAGAAGTAGTTTTGTGACACGTTCCGATCCTTCTCAACCAGCCATAAAAACCTTAATTTTCCTCTTAGATTCTTAGGGAAGGGACTAGAGGCCACCTATGAGACTACACTTACTTCCTAGTAAGTAATTTTCCGGACAAATTTTCCATTTCTATGCCCAGACACTTGCCTCCTTCTGACTCAGCCACTCCTTGGCTCCCTTACTTCAAAACTGACTCCATAGGATGGTAGAACATCTACTGACAATGTCTAATCCTCCCACTTACTGAGTAATGATTTTTTGTTTTTGTTTTATTTTTCATTTTATGAGGACTTATTTCCCACATATCCTTCACTGCTTCCCTGAAAGGACTCATGGGCTCTGATACGTGTCTCCAGGAAAAAGCTTACCCCCATCCACCCCGATCCTAAGCCGTTGCCCTCTATTTCTCATCCCTGTAGCTCAGGAGGTGCTTAGAAGCAGCTACAAAAGGTTACTATTTCCATCTCATTGAATTGCTAGGAATTACCGAATTTCCCCATGCGGCCACTTGTTCCTATTTTCTGATGTTTCCAAAGATGACAGCCAATCCCTGAAAACATTTCATTTGTTAAGACACAAATTTATTATCACCACGTAAATTATATATTTGATTCAAAATCCATGCTAAATGGAAAAATTAGATTATTACTATGATCCTGCATAGATTTTATTATTAATTTGCTCATTTAAAATTTAATAATTCTAGGTGGGTCAAATCAATTATTTACAATTGTATTCTGCCCTGAGACACAAAGCCAACATATCTTCAGGTATGCAATTACTCATCGTATACAGCTTCTTTAGAAGTCAAGAGGCTGCCTGGCAAGTAATTATAGGGGGATACAGGACCAGTGATCACTAGTTATCAGGCATCAGTTTGGGATTATTTTAAGTCAAATAGGTTGTTTAAACTACAGTTACAGTAGAAGAACACTAGACGCCTTCATATCCAAATTGTACTTCTGATGTGATCATGGGAAAAATAAGGGGCTGAACAATTTCTCAGCAACAAATTTATAAAGGGTCAACTCAGGGGTTTGAGGAGATTGCTGATATTTAACATACTTTTACCCCACAAGAAGGCAAATGCCGTTTAAGCACACATTTCTGGCCATCCCTACAGTAATGTGTAACCTAATAAGGAGCCAGTGCTCCCCAGCTTCCCATTGTCTGGGTAGAGTTGTTTATCTTTCTTTAGCAAGCTCTGCAGAAAGAAGAGCAGTTTTCTAAAACTTAGATGAACAGTCTGGGTTTACAAAATAGCATTTTGGTTTTCTCACAGTAGCAATTTTAGGCGACACTAGTGCTCGGCTAGAAAGCTGAACACAAATCATAAACAACCATTCATATAACCACCGGGTGGACATGATGATGGAGCCAACTTTTATGTTCAACATCTCCATTGTGAAACCAGTTTGGCATCTGGTTTTGTAAAAGCAGAAGTCAGTTTGTGCAGGGGGTGCTGAGGTGGATTTCTTGCTGTGCTCAGCATCAAGCAGCAGGCTGAATTAGTTATATCCAAATGCAGGTTGAGATGAAGAAAGGAACTTAAGGCAGTACTCCAAAGACAGCTTGGTCAAAGGAAGGGCAGATGGAGACTGGAATGAGAGAACTGCCACAAAGGGGTGCAGATTCACCAGGGAAGCACTGCCCGACCCTTCAGTGGGCTACAGAAATGCTTGTCCCTGGAAATAACTGATCAGGTGTTATAGAGCTGTTTTCTTCTAAAAAAGACTAATACACTTTTTAAGTTTATTTTAATGGTATATCCTGTTTGAAGACAGTGCTAGCTCCATTTTAAATAATTTGCCTCTTTATATAGGATACTCCTGTAGTTAATAACATAAACCATTTACAACCACAGTCTGGGAACAGTCAGTATGAGTGGATTCGAATCCATTCTGGGAATACACTGTTTTTCTTTTTCTTTTTCGTGTTTTCCATACACATATATATATCACCAGCATTTAATCTTCTTCATCCTTTTCCAATGAATACAACAGAACATAAATGTGTATGTAATGCCTATTGTCCTTTAAATTATTTTCAGTGCATAAAAATTCCAACCTACACAATTAGTGGAATAAAACTATATTTGCTGTGCACCCATAGTAATTTAATTTTTAACAGACCTCTATAAATAAATCCACTTTCTTTTCTTTGTCTTATAAGAATTAGAATTGTAACTGGGTCAATAGATGAATTTTTTGCTGAAATCCTGGAAAACTGAATTTGGCTTTTTAACAAATCTTCTCCAGCTGGATAGGAAGTGATGCCCTCTGTTTAGCAGCCAGTTAACATAACTAAGATATATACCAATATTATAAATCAGCAGGCATATTGAAGGAAAAAAAATTAAAACAAGTAGTTTTCTTGGATGTAAGTAAGAATACAGGAGGGAGATGGGAAAGGAGGAGGAGACTCTGAAAAGAAAATAGAAAAATGGAGGTGGAGTGGGAGAGGAAACGAAGGAAGAGGGATGGGGGAGGGAAAGGGAACATTAGCATGAGGCTCCATAGTTGACAAACAGGCAACGGAAAGACTTTCTTCCCAAGATTGTAGTTGTTCAACACCAACACCATCCCCTAATTTCCTACACTCTCAGATTCACACTCATGCTATGCTCAGCTTCAACTGGACTGATCTTTTCGGAGCCAGGTAGATTTTGTTTTCACAGCATCTATACCACCTGGAGACATCTAATCTCTTAAATATTAGACTCCCTAGCATGGCTAAGTCAGCTTTTCAGACATGTCACAAGGAGCAATACCAACAAAACATAGTTAAGAAATAAGAATGTCACAGATTGCAAATACTATATAAGATGAGAGGTGAAAAGTTATGAAGTGCCCTGTGGGAAACAAGAAAGAGAGTAGTAAGTAGCCGGGGGCTAATAGGTAGTTACCCATGCCTGCCTCTGCAACAGGTCTACAACAGAGCTGCAGAAACTAGTCCTTCATTTGATCAGGAGGAGTAAAGACATTTTAGCAGTCATTTTCTTACCTTTCCCACTCAGCCTCAGTGCCCAGATCTAATAGATGTTTCTATATCTGGTTTCTGGAGATTTAGAAGGCAGGAGTAATAGGGTATCTAGCCCTAAGACGGAGACATTTGTATTTTGTGCTTGTTGCTCCTCCTCTTCGTTCCTGCACAATAACCCTGGGCCTGAGGACAGATGCTAAAAGGTCTCAGGAATCACATGGAAAACCCTTATCTTAATGGAGTGGGACTCACATGTAGTGGACACAGCCAAATCAAGACTTAACATCTATTGAGAGCTGGCCTTCATAGAGTCTTTCTAGACAGAGAGGAAATAGAGAACTCTGCTTCCAGGGAAGCCAAGGAGGGAGGAAGAGACCTGAGTCTGACAGAATCAACGAGACAACGAATTTCACCAGCTGTATGTGGCTTGCACTTACCCACTGCCATTCCTGCTGACTAAACAGCTTCCCCTAAAGAATGGAGAAGATTCAGCCCTCACCTTGACAATGAGCTCGGCCACAATTTTCTGCTTGATTCTTATCCCTTTAACAGATGCAAGGAAGGGTAACCAGAGATTTGAGGACTTCTCTTTACCACCCTCTGCAACTCCAATGGGATTTCTTCCATGAACCAATTTGTGGATTCTCGTTCCATTGTTTTCTCTTCCAAATAAATGTTCCAGTTCCTTAGCTTAATACTCTTCCCATTTATTATGGATAATACAGAGAAGTAGTTATTAACATACGTACTTAATATTGATGGTGAGTAAGTTGGGAGCTCCAGTGAATGTTATTCTTTTTATTTGCTAGTATTCAGCATTCTTTGCCCTACTGCACGTCCAAAATAAAGTTGCTTTCTGCCAGCTAATCTGGACATCTGCTGTGCTTCAGTGTTTAGCCATTACACGGACAACAAGTTATTTACTGCTGAACAGTTTTGCCATGACCCCTGCTCATGGTCATGCCTAAAAGGCCCAGTGAAATGAGAGAAACCAATTACTTGCCTTTATCCAACGAAAAGGTTAGCTTTTCCATTTAGATTGTTTGTTCAAAAGCTAGGGAAACGTTTATACTAGAGAAAACACAGGCTTTGGTAACAATTAGAAAAGAACAACAACCCTGTATGAAACAGAGCCTGGAATTTGCCAGGAAACATCACCAATAACAATAGTTCAGTAGCTATGTGATTAATAATAATATTCAGTTACAAGGTCGAGAAACACCCAACTTACTCATTCACATATGGACAGCTCCTAACATACTATAAAGGTAAACTCCATGTGGATGTGGATGTGTATTTTAGAAAAGTGGGATAGGAGAACACTGTTTTTCCCTTTCTCACTTTCTCGTCCTCTACAAGGGCCCTTTTTTTCTCACTCCAGGTCTCCAGCATCCAATGACACTGGGTTCCCTTCCCTCTTAAAAAAGAAACTCTCTGAAAAGATGCTGATCATAGCCATGCATAAGAGTTAATATATGTCATTACGTACGTCAAATATGGGGTATACTGCATTTGTAGTTATCTATGGCTTCTGTCCAAGTTTCTTTTAAAAATACAAGCATTGAGAAACATGCACAGGCAGGGTGGAGAGGGGCCTTCCTGTCTACTACAATCCCACTGCCCATGTGGCAACTATGACAAGCACAAGCGGGTGGCCATATCGACAGCACCTGAGATGGCACCTTAGGACCACCTGGATATTATGGGCTCTAAAGTCACATGCCCTTGGTTATTCACCTCTTGATTCTTGTCATTGTGCCAGACAATGCAGTGCACCAAGCAGGTGTTTCACAATAAGATGAGAGGTGGCAATGAAGCCCTCTGAAAGCTAGGCCGGGAAGTACAAGCTGAGATAGATTTCATGCCTGTGTGTTCTTCGTAGAATTACTGTTCCGTGATCTAAGTTTGGCATTTAGTGACCTTGTCATCAAAGAGCTGGAAGTTAGGAATTAAAGTTATGTTTCTTGTGACACACAATCTGGATTCTATTTCTTTCCTTAAGCCTGAACATGACCCTGGGCAGTCCTATGATTATCGACTAGAATTAGCAGTGGAAGACGGTCTAGTGAAAACATAGCTTGGGTGGCAGGAGGATAACATTTATAAGTATCCTGGAGGGAGTTGCTGGAGTTTCCGGGGCAAAGTTTAATGTGGCTGTTTCTCTCCCTTTTGGAACCTGAGGCTACAAAATAAACAACATTGTGGTTTCATTAAAACACTAAATACATGGTGATTTTCCACTGACATTTACCTAATCATGGGAAAGAGTGTACCAAAGGGGCTCAGAGGCCCCCTGCAGACGTGCGCTTTGTAAGCTGTAGCATCAGCAAACATTTGCAGCACAGGCAGGAAGGTGAGCTAAATAGGGAGCTCTCAGGTTGTGTGTATTTTGAGGCTAACTAAATACGGAGTCAGCTTCTGCTTTCCATCTATTTCATTGGGTCCACTTCTACCTTTACAAATAAAAAGAACAAACCAATGTCCATGTTATTTCATCCATCAGTTTGAGTATGTGAAATAAGATTTCCTGTCAGACAGTGTCCCAGGCCAGGTATGTCTGATCTCTTCCTTGCCTGAAGATGAGGAGAGGCTTGGGAGTGGTGCCAACCAAATGACCTGGGGTTCCAGGTCTGAATTTGATTCTGGCAGTGTATGGCTACCAAGAAGAACTATAAACAGATGAAGCTAGAGGCTGAGTGCCATCTGAAGCAAGAGTTCTAAGGTCAAAACCATTGCGGCCAAAGCTTTCACCAGGTCCAAGCAATCAGTGAAGAGCTGAGGACTGGGAATGAAACTGAAAAAGGTAGAACTGCTACAGGCAGATACACTACATTGTAGTGGTTGGCAGTGCCCGCATGGGGATTGGCAGTGTGGGCTTCAACATTGACTTCAACTACTAACATGCTGTGTGACCTTAAACGCGTTACTGGATCTGGCTAAGCTTCTATTTCCTCATTTATAAATGGGGAAAGTGTAACTGCTGTGTCATTGCAATGTTGTCATCAATGAGAAAACATTTGCCAAGCATTCAGCACAGGCCTGACAAGCCACTAAGCACTCAATAAATATTTCCTATGATGACGATCATCGTCAAATGCAAAACAGAGCAAGAAGCAGAAAAGTGACCTAAAGCATTATCTCTAGATGCTTAAGATGACCAGCTATTTTTTTAATGGCTCACAAGTTGTATGGTGATATTCTCATCTTGGAAACAATGGCACACGAGAGTCAACAAGTTGCTCAGTACTACATCTACAGGGACAGAAATAGTCCATCTGTGATAGCACTGAAGGGTACCTGACGCTCGTATACATGAACAGTGTCTTCCTTCTACCCTTTCTGGAGTTTCTGGCATTTGCACTACTTTTAAAAGAGTTTTCTTAGGAAGGTGTATCATGTCATTAATTTGGAGTGGATCTTAATTGGGAGAAGAGAGTGATTAACACATGTAAGATTTCGTAAGCATGATGGTTAGCAGACACATTAGTTTGATTCATTTGTTTGATTAATGTATCACATAATAGTTCATTTATTTTGTTCAACAGACTTTTCTGCCTATGTGCAAGACATGAAGATAGGAGTTAAATGCGTGTCATCCTTACCTGACAGAAAGCTGGACTTTGAGGGCACTTTTGTAATGAACGAGCATTACAATGGACAGCAAAATGTCTCCAAGATGCCATCCTAGGCTAAGAACTTGGTTTAATGAAATACCTGGATACTGGCTTTTCATAAACTGTGGCCCTAAAGGAAAAGTACATGAGAGTCCATATTGATTAGGGGAACTCTAAGTCAGTATGATGTTTGGCATTCTTCGTTTCATCTGGCACTGGACTCACTAAACAGGTCATGCCCAGCATCTGGGAACTGACTGGTAGGACGTCTTACCTTCTGTATCAGAGTCCTTTATAAAGCAATCCTGAACTACATCATTCCCTTTGCTCCTTTCCACATTTTCCTCCAGTCTTTCCTCTCCATCAAATAAACATAATACATTATTTATTTATTTACTTATTTTGAGATGGAGTGCAACCTCTGCCTTAGGGTGTCAAATGTTTCTCCTGCCTCAGCCTCTTGAGTAGCTGGGACTACAGGCGCATGCCACTACACCCAGCTAATTTTTTTTTTTTTTTTTTTTTTAAGTAGAGACGGGGCTTTACCATGTTGGCCAGGTTGGTCTCAAACTCCTGACCTCAAGTGATCCACCCAACTTGGCGTCCAAAAGTGCTAGGATTATAGGCGTGAGCCACCGCACCCAGTCCATAATACCTTCTTTATATCATTATCACTACCTTTTTTGTTTGTTTCCGAGACACAGTCTGGCTCTGTCACCCAGGCTAGAGTGCAGTGGCTCAATCTTGGCTCACTGCAACCTCTGTCTCCCAGGCTCAAACCATCCTTTCACCTCAGCCTTCTGAGTAGCTGGGACTACAGGCATGAACCATCAAGCCTGGCTAATTTTTGTATTTTTAGTAGAGGCAGGTTTTTACTTTGTTGCCCAGGCTGGTCTTGAACTCCTGAGTTCAACCGATCCACTAACCTTGGCCTCCAAAAATGCTGAAATTACAGGTGTGAACCACAGATCACTACCCTTTAATTTATGAAAATTTCTCCCTAATTTTCTCATCACAAACCTGCCAAGTCCTCACTGTTTTTCCATTTAAGTTATTCTTGAAATCCCAAAAGACTTTAAGTAATGAAGAGTGAAGGATTGAAACCTTGAGAATGACCAGGTTGCCCTTTGCCAGAAGAAACAAGCCAAACTGAGTTGGTTTATGTGTGAGTTCTACCTCTTACTGGCTGTATAATCAGGCTGATTACATAACATATGTGGACCTTTGTTTTTTCATCTGCAAAGTGGGGATAATAAGAGCATCTCTCTCATAGAGCTGAGTCAATCCAGTGCAATGTGCTTAAAACAGTTGCTGGTATTTAAGCATTTCTGGTATCAAGCATTCAATTAGTACAATTTTTTTATATTTAGTTTGCAGTAGATGCCTCATGAAAAAATGTGAATGCTTACTGCACATTGTGTGTAGATTATCTAGTCAGTATCATGGTGTCTCACTATCTGAAGATTTTCTCTATGGATAGGAAGTTCCTTTATTCTTATGGCAATAACATATACTTTAGCAGGTGCTGGTAATCCAACACAATCCTAATGTACTAACCTTTTATGTATATGGTAAAACACATCAGTGATTACTATAATGATCAGTAAGGTTCAAAAATGAATCACATTTCATCCTAATCGGTATCTTATAGTAAAAGGAAAAAAGAAGAATCGTTACCTTTGAATTTTAATGGGAGGATTTAAAGTCCTGATAACAGATTGGGATTTAAATTTTCACTCTAAGCCCAACATAGTTAGCTGAAACATCAGCAATAATGGAAAGATGTGGGAGGACAATTTTCTAAGATTTTAAAAAATATATAAACTATTGTCTTTTTCCCCTTGAAAATTTCAGTAGATTGTGAAAGTGTCAAACAATTCAAAGAAGTGCTTCAAAACCCTCTGAGCCCTAAGCCAGATGCAACTTTCCAGAATGTTTTTACTGAATTATAACACACGTACAGAAAAGTGCAGAAACCATAGGCACATCTTTTAATTTATATTCACAATCAGAACACTCCCATGTCACCAGTTCTAGATTATGACCAGCACCCCAGAAGCCACTTAAACGCCCTTTCATTTCCTACCCTCTGACAATAACTGCTATCTTGATATCTAACACCAGCAATTGTTTCGCCTGTTTTAACTTTTATACACGGAACCATAGGTAGTTATCTGGCTTATTTCGCTCCACATTACGACACTGGCCCATGTTGTGTTTCCTTCAAGTTGCTTACAGATTAAAGTAACAGTGTCGCTCTCCAGCCAAGAACCCACAGATTATTTGGGAAGTTCAGTGTGATTGCTGAGGTTCTAAGGGGATCAAGAAGCATCTCTAAGGAAGATTGCATCTCTCTCCAGGGGAAATTTGAAGAAATGTTAAATGCTGGGAAGTAGAAAAAAGTTAGACACTTTTGATCAGATGACTCTCCAATTCTTGCTGTTACTCTGGTATAGACTTTGAGCTTTCAGTGACGTATTTGTAAACATGGAAATTGTAGAGTCTGGGAATATAATATAAGGATTAGTATTATTGAACTCCTACTATGTGGAGTTCAATAAAGGCTAATTTTCTTGCCCTCTGTTAAAAGGCAAAAGATATCCAAAAGAGTGGCCTGGATTGCGTAGAGTGGGTATGTGAGGGAAGTGAAGAAAGGAGCCAGGAAATCCTACTTTGTTGCCTAATGATGGTGTTGGAGAATGAGATTTATGGGATGCTTTTATGGCTATGAGACTCAAGTCTTATTCACCACCAGCTGATGGAGCTGCCCTCATCTCATCCAGCTGCCTCCCTGAATCACTGCATGGACAGAGGCTTGGGGCTTGCCAAAGCTGGGGAGCCTGGCACAGCGCTGCTGGTATTCCATGTCTTAGAGATGACTATTGCAATGGCTTCAGTGTTGCACTCTGGTAGCTAAATACAAAGATGAAATGCTGAGTGCACCTTTGGAAAGAGATCAGAAAGGCTAGAAAAGGCTTGTTCTTCTACTATTTTATGTTGGATCCAAACATTATGTTTAAGTGACACACTAAATGTTCTTCTGAAAAAAAAAAAAAAAAAAAAAAAAAAAGGAGCATTAAGCCACAGGGGCCCTTGGTCTCTCAGAAGTGTCCTCATCTTGTCAAAGCTAAACTGGAACTTTTGACTACGAGCCAAGACTTGTCAATAAAAAAGCAGAAAGCATCGCTCCAACATTCTTTAATTAAAATGTTAAAGAGATGCCTATGCTGTCAACTTAAACACAGATAGCAGTATTATTTAATAAGGAAGCCAACTGTATTAAACTTTCTCTCTCTCTCTCTGTCTCTCTCTGTCTGTCTGTCTGTCTCTCTCTCTGTGTGTGTGTGCGTGCGTTTAGGGGGAAGGGGAGAATACTCATAATGGCAAAAATCACAGACTAACAGTTTTCCTTTCCACCATTTCCCTTCAAAATAGCTTAAGGTGACTTTAAGCTATAGTTTAGGAAAAAAACAAAATTATAATAAAGCAATGAACAGAAACCAGAAATTAAATGCCCCATAGTTGAGTATACAAGAAGGCAGTAGAACTTTAAAAAATGTGGTTAATTGATGTGACAAAATACTTAGGATTTACTGATTCTCTTCTGATTTCAGTGTTGTCAATACCAAGTAGGTCTCTAGATGACCTGAGGTTTGCTGTCTAGCAAATGCAGACTAGTTATTAATAATCTACTCAGAATAGGATTGTGGAGAAATCTGGACTGCAGGCTTTGTGAAATTTGCAATAATAATAGTAATTTGAAGAAGCAGGGGAAGGGGGATAGACAGGGAGAGAAAAGGAAGAAGCAGAAGCATAGGAAGATCCACCAACAGTTATCGTGCAATTGCAAAGTAGCAGACACTCTGGCAGGTGAATTACACCAAAGATTGTCTCATGTCAAACTCACCCCAACTCTATTAGGCAGATTCTATTATTAATTCCCTTAAAGAGCTGATGAAACAGATGTATACAAAGGCTAAATAACCTTAAGAGATGAGTCATGCATGCCCATTCCAGAGTCCATGCTCTAAAACATTATTTTGCTGCCACCACAAGCAAGACAGAGCCTTATTGGCTGTCATTTTTCTGACCAGAGCCCACCTGGCTAAGCAGTCAGTACTGAATCCATTTCTCGATAAATTTTACCTTAGCCTCCAAATAATTTAACAAGGATTCTATGTGATCTAGCCCTACCCTACCTTTCTAACTATATCTTTCCTTATACCCTTTCTTGCCTATACTCACTGTCCCCATTGCTTTTAGCACTGAGGAATCTCTGCCCTCCATAGCTGTGCTCTTTGTAAACTTACGTCTTTTTACACAAACATTTCTCTTCCTCAAATTCTTCATTCACTCTGTGTAATATCAACTGTTCCCTCAAGACGAAGGTCTAATGTCATCTCCTCTATGAAGTCTCCCTTGATTCTTTCAAGCAAGTTAACAATTCTCTTCTCTGTTTCCCCATTGTACTCTGTGTATACCTCAAATATACTCTTAGGGCCTGCAGTGTAATTTTCCTGTCTTTATTTATTTCCCTTTGACGGACTTTTTAACAAGCAGGGACTATACCGTCATCTCGGAACTCTTACTATGTGTTACTGAACAGATTACCGCCTTTGTCCCTGCAGAACAGACATACCCAGAGCTGTCACACATGGCTTTGCAGGTTCACACTGAACAACTCGAGAAGGTGCCACCCTTAATAATACAATATGAATGGCTCCCCTGGAGTCACAGTGCACTCTCTGTACATCCAAACACAACAGCCTGGTATCAACAATAAGATATTTAAAAATAGGGATGCATATGATAGCTGTGGCACAGGGCATGTACTATATAAAAACAACAGATCAGAGTGACACAATTTGGAATTTCAGTCCAAATCTTTATCATTTGTGATCAGTTTTGTCCCAATTTGAATAAAACATTGACCCTGTAAAAAGGGAGGCCAGTTCATAACTGACCCAGGTCATCATCGAACATCTCTTAAATGTAATATGCTCTGGAAAAAAATGTGGTGGGTTCTGTTTCTTTTTTCTTTCTTTTTTCTTTTTTCTTTTTTTTTTGAGATGGAGTCTTGCTCTGTTGCCTAGGCTGAAGTGCAGTGGCATGATCTCGGCTCACTGCAACCTCTGCCTCCCGGGTTCACGCAATTCTCCTACCTCAGCCTCCCGAGGCTGGGATTGTAGCTGGGACTACAGACACCTGCCACCACGCCCAGCTAATTTTTGTATTTTTAGTAGAGACAGGGTTTCACCATGTTGGCCAGGCTGGTCTTGAACTCCTGACCTCAGGTGATCCGCCCACCTTGGCCTCTCAAAGTGCTGAGATTACAGCCATGAGCCACCATGTCCGGCCCGGATTCTGCTTTTAATATTGTGTCTAACATGACTCAGGCATCAGCAGACTAGTTTCATCATAAATATATGGAAAATTGACCCAGTCAAGAGATTAGATGCTGATTTAGAAACAAATTGCTATCTGGGAAAGAGATATTCACAGCCCTTCTAATCACCACAGAGGGGTTCTTTGGGCTGCAAGTGGGGGTGATCCACCTGCGGGAGTCCCTGGGCACTGCCGTAGGGCAGGGACATGAAGATTATTCACACTTCATCAAGCAAAACTTCAAACCCCAGGAAGAGGCAAAAGTGCATATGCTAAGCAAGGCAGAAAGCAATCCATACTGTGCGCAAAGCGTAAATAAAACTGGCTTTCCAGTTTTCACCTTGCCTCGCCAGGCTGTCATCTTAAGGCCTGATGATCAGCAGGTCCTCTCTTTTGCTCAGGTCCATTCCTAATGAAGGTTCTGTCTGTGGGATATCCTCTCGGAGCCTTTTAGGCCCTACCAGGCCAGCTGAAGGGCTAATGATTGGAAGCTGCTTTTAATTTCCTCCCAGCTTCCCTTTTGTTATCTTGCTGCCTGCCATCTCTCAGATGCTTGTACTTGATGGATGCTGTGGAGATAAAGATAAGGGTAATTTCTTGCCTACCATGCTTTTCTTTTGATCTTTTGTGGTTTTATTTTTGCACTTTGGAGTGCAATACTCCTACTGTGCAGCCAGATGTGCCCAGATCCTATTGAGACACAGCTCAGAGCACACAGACCACAGAAAGAGTGTTCTGAGATGGCCGGCATCATTTGTCTCCTGAATCCAGGTTGGGGGGTGGGGAGGAGGGTGGCAGTAGGGGGATGAGGGGAGGGGATAGGAAGTACGTGTGAGGCTTAAGATGAGAAAGCACTGGGGGAGGGGCACTGGAGACAGGCTGTGGAGTGATGGCATGGTTGGCGGCCTCCTCTACTCACAGTGTTAAGCAATGTGTTTTAGGGGACTGGAATGCATTCTATGTTGGTTACATAGAAAACAAGTCACAGCTACTGCACGAAATTCCACATTTGCAGTGCACAGCTATAAATAATGGTCATTATGCTTCTTCTTCTCCGCATCTTGCATGTTGACCCTGAGCAGGTCCCTGGAGCTAGCCTATTTGAACTAAAAATTCCCTTTAGACCTTTTCTTCTATGGTCTCTGGCGTCTTTCCAGTGACTGATTATGAGACAAACAGCCATGTAGGCCTTGGTCATTCTGAAGCTGCGATAATACAATCCAGTGAGCTCCTGCAGCGCATGGATTCAGTCACAGGTGGTTCTGACCTGCAGCTTCAAAGGTATGAAAATAGTTCCACAACCTCCTACCAGGACTTCGTAAAGAAGTTTTGTTTCAAAGCAAGTCTACCTGAGTGATGGTAGGATTAACACGATGAACATGCACTGTCTGGCTTGGTTCTGCTGAACCTGACTCCTAACCTAGAAGTCAATGTCTTAATTTAGTCAGCTTCTGATATGGTTTGGCTCTGTGTCCCCACCCAAATCTCATCTCAAATCCTCCCATGTTGAGGGAGGGAGGAGACTGGATTATGGGGGTGGTTCCCCCATACTGTTCTGATAGTGAGGGAGCTCTCAGGAGACCTGATGGTTTTATAAGCACCTGGCATTTCCCCTGCTTGCCACCTTGTAAAGAAGGTGCCTGCTTCCCCTTCGCCTCCTGCCATGATTGTAAGTTTCCTGAGGCCTCCCCAGCCATGCAGAACAGGGAGTCAATTAAACCCCTTTCCTTTATAAATTACCCAGTCTTGGGTATTTCTTTATAGCAGTATGAAACTAAGTGAACACAGCTTCCTTCCTGTGGTGGCCATGCCCTTCACTTTCCTGACTGTGTGCCATCTGTATCACAGATTTTACCTTGCCCTTGTCACTGGCACGGTGATGAAATCACCCCCTGGTCAGTACTTTCATTCCACTGTTTTACAAATATTCTACTTGCTTTGTATCCTAGGTCATGTTTTGTTTTGTTTTTCTGGGAGTTGAGAACAGGGACAGCTTCACTGGCCTGCCACCTGTGCTGAGAAGGGCCCCATGCCCTGTTTAACTCTCCATAGATTAACATCACCATCTTGAAATTCTTCAAAAGTTCGGAAAAAGCCACCCCACATGTAATTTACTCAAATTCACAGACCCACCCCCCTACCCCCACACCTAAGGTCTACTTTGTGTTAGGCTCATAGTAAGTGCTTCATGGTTATTCAATTTTAGGATTGTGTTCTTAACATAGGGGCTTAGAGTCCAGTCTCTGAAGCCAAATAACTTGGTTACGAATTTCAGAATCCACCACTGATTAACTCTGTGACCTTGGGTAGGTGACCTCTTTATGCCTCAGATCCTTCATCTGTAAAACAGAATAAGAATATCTATCTCGGCCGGGCGCGGTGGTGCAAGCCTGTAATCCCAGCACTTTGGGAGGCCGAGACGGGCGGATCACGAGGTCAGGAGATCGAGACCATCCTGACTAACCCAGTGAAACCCTGTCTCTACTTAAAAAAATACAAAAAACTAGCCGGGCGTGGTGGTGGGCGCCTGTAGTCCCAGCTACTCGGGAGGCTGGGGCAGGAGAATGGCGTAAACCCGGAAGACGGAGCTTGCAGTGAGCTGAGATCTGGCCACTGCACTCCAGGCTGGGCTACAGAGCCAGACGACTCCATCTCAAAAAAAAAAAAAAAAAAAAAAAGAATATCTATCTCCTAAAGCTTTCATAAGGAAAAGCTGAGTTACAGTACAACTTCACAGAACAGTTTCTGGAATACAGTAAGTGAATACTATAATAATAATAATTACATTATTATTATTATTTGGAGACTTTTTCTAATTAAACTTGACCAGGTATAAAGAGCGGCAGGGTTGAGAAGGTTTGCTAAAAAAGTCAGACTAGTTTGGAGGCTTCACGGTATAGTCATTAGCACGGAAGAGCTTATACTTTTCCCCAACAGCAAATGAGCAGCATGAGACTGTTGCCTTTGGAAGCTAACACTCTCTCTAATTCGACAAACTCAGCCTCTCAATCTGCCAGTCCTTCAGTAACAAGAAAATGATGGAGCAATGACAGTGAAGCTCAGGGGCTTGCAACTGCCTCCTCCCCCTCTTCATCAGGCCAGCCACTGTGGGGGCTTCATTATGGCTGGCCACAGCCATTGCTCTCCTCTCCAAACTGGTGGTTAGGAGGCTCCAGAGAGGGCACTCTGCTCTCTTCCCACTGATTACTATGATCTCCAAGAAGCTCAGAGACTAGAGTAGATTTCTTTGGGGCTGGCAAGCTCATATAAGAGGTCTGGTTTGGGGTGGGGGGGTGTAGTCAGCAGGCATCAGTGCCCGTGTGAGGCGGGGACACTGAGAGGCCAGAGTCTAAAGTCATCCTGGTCAGGAGCAGAACTGAGAACCTGGGGTAGCTCTGCTGGTTAATCTGTATTAGGCCAGGTTCCAGTGTCATGAAAAAAGATTTTCCTGCCTAGGAAACAAGCATCTCCATTCTTGCTATGGAATCAGGAGTCTCTATATCTATACTGCGCACCATTAGCATACTATTTATCCACTCCTTTCCCAGACTAGTATTGCTATTCTCACAGAGCTTCACCAAAGCAGGCGTGAGTCTGTTTCCCCATAATGATTTCCACTTGACTATGTAGCCAGCTGGGCCCTGTCCTTCCTTCCCCTTTCTTTCTGTCTCCATCCCACGCATGCCCCCAACCCCCAACTTCTATGAGAGTTGGCTGGTGACATTCCTCCTTGCCAATTAAGGCAGTCTACTCAACTTTCAATAATTTAGAGAAGGTGACCACAGAAATCAATGTTTTGTAATAAACGGAGAACACAGTTATGAAGCCTAAGTTACTCTAACAAGCTCATTTTTGTTTTAATGTTTTTAAATCTTGGTAATTCTATTACATCGGAAGACTTCGAAGAGAGTGTTGCAAAAGGACAATTACACAGTACAGTTTGTTTCTCAGCCCCAGCTTTACAGAGAAATCAGAAATGGTAGAGTAACACAGTGGAGCTGTTGCAACTTTTTACAAATAAAGAGAAGAGCAGCCATAATGCTGGATAGAGTGGAGGGGCGGGCAGAGGCTGAGTGGAGTGAAGGTAGTCTGTAACAGAGGCACAGGTCACCCACGAGAGCATATGCGAGGGAGGCAGATTGGGCTCCTCTCATTCATCTTTTCCTCAAATGCACACTGAGCATTGAATAAGTGATGGACACTGAGCTAGCATGTTGGGAGCTACAACAGGGACAGACAGCCCAAGTCCCTGCCCTCACAGAGCTGCTAGTCTAGCTGGGAGGCAGTGAGTAGTTCTTACTTAAGTTTGAGCTGAAAGAGGCAGTAAGAGACTTTCTACTCCAACCTTTCCATTTTATAGATGAGGAAGAGGAGCCCATGAAGTATAGGACCTGCTGAAATCATGGTCAGCGCTGAAACATATTCAGAACTCCTAATTTCTGGTTTAATGCTATTTTCCTCCTTTTGATGTGACTTGGGGAATAATAAAACTTGCCTAAAATATCTCCGTCAGTGGCCTGATGGGTAGTGTCCCTTATCAAGGAGATTTTGACTGAATCTCTGCTCATGGTGTTACCAGAGCAGATGACTGTTCAGGGGCCTGTCACAGAAAAAGAGAGGGATTTCTCTCTCCACATAGCTGGACCCCTAAAATGCAGAGTGGTGAGTGTGGAACTGATAGGCTCTGGACTCCTGGAATGCAAGAAAGGAAGAAGGAAGAGAAGACCCAGAGGGGAAGGTAAGGAAGAAAACAGGAAGAAGGAAAGTGCCTAGTAGTTACAAACTACCTACTATGTGCTGCTATGCACCTATGCTTCCATGACAAATCCTCATGACAAACCTGTAGAGTTCTGCCTGCTTCTGTTCATGGGGCCACCATTAGCCAAGAGCAAAGATGGACCAAAATCCAGGTTGGCTGGTTTCAAAGATAGATGTAAACGTATGTTTCAAATATCCACTATATCCCCCTGATCAAATTTCCCAGTATACGATTTCCTGTGATTTAGTGTTTGATAGTAGCCTTGTATTTTAGTTCACTTTCTTTTATATTCATTTTATTTTCTGACTGCTCTCTAAATATCATTAGGGATCCATAAACACCTAATCAGTGCAGGTAGTTGGATATAAATGGTTTTTGAATTGCCGTATGAGGAGAATGGACACCTCTTAAATTTTCCTTTATGTAAACCTCCATGTTCACAGGTTCAGTCTTCCTGAAACAGGACACCCTTGCTCTCTATTAGCCCCTGATCAATTTTCTCACCTTACGCCTGTAGTCTCGTGAAGCACTGTCCTTCTACAATAATGGTATGTTCCACATCTGTGCTATCCAGTATGACAGCCATTAATCACATGTGATGACTGAGCATTTGAAATGTGGCCAGTGTGACCGAGAAGCTGAATTGTAAATTTTACCCACCTTGTACTAATTTAAGTGTAAAAAGTCACACTGTGGCTAACAGTGAACGCACTGGAGAGCATGGGTCTAAGGGGTTCTGTCAGCATGTTGCTCCCATAGAACTACGCTTATCTGCTATGCAGGCTCAACATTCACTGGGGGAAACTGAAGAATGACACAAACTTACTCTGATATGAACACACCAATATCAGAAGCAATCTGGTGTAATAGCTTCAGGAACATCCAACATCATTAGCGGACTTAAGGATTCATTAAGTTTTAGAATCCCTTCACTGATGAGCAGGATGCACTTGTCTGATATGGCTAGCTGTGTCACATTATTTTAAAGGCAGAATGAACATTCTGGAAAATTTATGTCCTTGTGTAGAAGGCTAGGAAAATAAAAAGAAAAGAAACTCTCAACCTGAAGGCCTACGGAAAACACAAAATCACTTCTGAAATCTTTTTGTGGGGCCAAAATCACACCAAGCAATGGATGTGAATGTAATCGAGTATTGTCCAACCAACTTTCAGCACAACCACATCAGAATCTCCTTTAAAGCTTTTCCCGCCTTCCCCAGCTCTATTTGATCCCCTCAAAACTACGCTAAGTTTCTAGTATTCCTAGTCACCTTGCCATAAGACTGGAGCTAATTCTGAAAAAGAATCTCTGAATGAAAAGCCATTCTATCAGAAATACCGCATTTCTGGTAGCAATGTGAAGGGCATTTTTTTTTCTTTTGCTTTCTCTTTTTCTCTGTTTTCATTCTTCCAGTGAACTTAATAGCTATTAATCCCCAGAGAGATTATTTTAGTTGGTATCTGAATTTTTAAGGTAACTTTCAGTGCTTGAAATTTATCATAACTATGTCTTCTAATTTCGTAGAATCTTGGTCTCAGAACCTTAAGTCTTTACGCTCATTCTGCTTCATTCCTAGACAGCAGAAGGAGGAGGAATCCCTACTCTGTCTCCACACACTTTCCATTTCCCAGGCAAATAGCAATAGCCCAGTATATCCTAACACTTTTCTAAGAGTTTTACACTTATTAAGTCACTAATCCTCACAACAACCTTTATGAAATTATTATAGTTAAGGAAACAAGCACAGAAAGACTAAAAATTATTTAAGACCAATTATTTAAGACTAAATAACCAATTCAATAAGTACTAATTGGGTGTCATATATACACATACACATACGTATAGATATACACACATGTACATATACAGTCACATATGTGATATGTATCACTATATACAGAAATACATATACACACAGTGATATACATAAATCACTGTGGTAGGTGCTATAAGGCATAGTTCTCACCCTTAAAACATGTCCAGTCCAGGAAGGGGAAAACACCTGCATCTAGATACCTAAGATTCAAGGGAATGACATGACAAATTTCATAAAAGATACTACAGCAGATCAAGTTCAGTCAGGAAGTACTCAAGCTGTTCTCGGTATGAGTATGAAAAGCCTTCTCTTCTGTTCTATGACTCCCTGGAAGGCCCACAGTTCACAGCAAAGTGGGCACCAAAGGATTGAGGCTCTATTCCCTAAAGATGGACACCCAGAATTCATGTTTAAAAATGGAAAATAATCTCATAAAACAGTTGAATCTTCCTGGGCATGAAACAGCTATAGCCATGATGCCCAACTCAGGGCCCTGCCTCATTGAGTGCCCCCAGAGCTTTCTGCTGGCACTGATAATGTCCAGATCTCCACGCACACTGGTGCTGACACAGCCCCATCAGCACACCACTACTTCTGTCCCATGAAATAAATCACAGCAAGGTGGTCACCTATGCATTTCAGAAACCAGAAAAGTAGAATGCTTCAAGGTGATCCTTTCACCAGATGACTAAGGATGCTTTTGGAGGGTAAAGGAGTAGGAATCATATTTCCTACTGTCGCAGTTCATTCCTTTACCTCTTCCCCAAAAGACCATGATAAGCTCCCATGCTTAAGAGGATCTTCACTAGGAAGCAATTACAGTCTCAGACTAAAACTATAGGTGATCATTTTACTACTCTAAAAAATGTTTTATAAATAAACCTGGGAAGGAGGCACCAAAATTGCTGTGAAAAGAAGAACAAATTATGAACAAAAAAGGCCAAGAAATAGATGGTAGTTACCATGACATCCATAGCAGGTCTTCCATCAGTCATAGTAATCATTGCCTGCAGGAAAGCAGCCACTGTGCATCCAGGGACACTAACGTCATTTTATTCAAGGACTTGAGGGGGCCACCATTCACATATGGTAGCCACGTAATCGTTGGACAAGAAAATGAAGAGTTTGGGGAACAGCATCATCTGCCTTCAGGGAAAACTCAGAGACCTGGTCTAGAATAAACTCTAGGCACAAAAAACCCTCCAAAAAATCAATGAATCCAGGAGTTGGTTTTTTGAAAAGATCAACAAAATTGACAGACCGCTAGCAAGGCTAATAAAGAGGAAAAGAGAGAGGAATCAAATAGACGCAATAAAAAATGATAAAGGGGATATCACCACCGACCCCACAGAAATACAAACTACCATCAGAGAATACTATAAACACCTCTACGCAAATCAACTAGAAAATCTAGAAGAAATGGATAATTTCCTGGACACGTACACTCTCCCAAGACTAAACCAGGAAGAAGTTGAATCCCTGAATAGACCAATAGCAAGCTCTGAAATTGAGGCAACAATTAATAGCCTACCCACCAAAAAAAGCCCAGGACCAGATGGATTCACAGCTGAATTCTACCAGAGGTACAAGGAGCTGGTACCATTCCTTCTGAAACTATTCCAATCAATAGAAAAAGAGGGAATCCTCCCTAACTCATTTTATGAGGCCAACATCATCCTGATACCAAAGCCTGGCAGAGACACAACAAAAAAAGAGAATTTTAGACCAATCTCCCTGATGAACATCGATGCAAAAATCCTCAATAAAATACTGGCAAACCGGATTCAGCAGCACATCAAAAAGCTTATCCACCATGATCAAGTGGGCTTCATCCCTGGCATGCAAGGCTGGTTCAACACTCGCAAATCAATCAACGTAATCCAGCATATAAACAGAACCAAAGACAAGAACCACATGATTATCTCAATAGATGCAGAAAAGGCTTTTGACAAAATTCAACAGCCCTTCATGCTAAAAACGCTCAACAAATTCGGTATTGATGGAACGTACCTCAAAATAATAAGAGCTATTTATGACAAACCCACAGCCAATATCATACTGAATGGGCAAAAACTGGAAAAATTCCCTTTGAAAACTGGCACAAGACAGGGATGCCCTCTCTCACCACTCCTATTCAACATAGTGTTGGAAGTTCTGGCTAGGGCAATCAGGCAAGAGAAAGAAATCAAGGGTATTCAGTTAGGACAAGAAGAAGTCAAATTGTCCCTGTTTGCAGATGACATGATTGTATATTTAGAAAACCCCATCGTCTCAGCCCAAAATCTTCTTAAGCTGATAAGCAACTTCAGCAAAGTCTCAGGATACAAAATTAATGTACAAAAATCACAAGCATTCTTATACACCAGTAACAGACAAGCAGAGAGCCAAATCAGGAATGAACTTCCATTCACAATTGCTTCAAAGAGAATAAAATACCTAGGAATCCAACTTACAAGGGATGTAAAGGACCTCTTCAAGGAGAACTACAAACCACTGCTCAGTGAAATCAAAGAGGACACAAACAAATGGAAGAACATACCATGCTCATGGATAGGAAGAATCAATATCGTGAAAATGGCCATACTGCCCAAGGTTATTTATACATTCAATGCCATCCCCATCAAGCTACCAATGAGTTTCTTCACAGAATTGGAAAAAACTGCTTTAAAGTTCATATGGAACCAAAAAAGAGCCCGCATTGCCAAGACAATCCTAAGTCAAAAGGACAAAGCCGGAGGCGTCACGCTACCCGACTTCAAACTATACTACAAGGCTACAGTAACCAAAACAGCATGGTACTGGTACCAAAACAGAGATATAGACCAATGGAACAGAACGGAGTCCTCAGAAATAATGCCACACATCTACAACCATCTGATCTTTGACAAACCTGAGAAAAACAAGAAATGGGGAAAGGATTCCCTATTTAATAAATGGTGCTGGGAAAATTGGCTAGCCATAAGTAGAAAGCTGAAACTGGATCCTTTCCTTACTCCTTATACGAAGATTAATTCAAGATGGATTAGAGACTTAAATGTTAGACCTAATACCATAAAAACCCTAGAAGAAAATCTACGTAGTACCATTCAGGACATAGGCATGGGCAAGGACTTCATGTCTAAAACACCAAAAGCAACGGCAGCAAAAGCCAAATGGGATCTAATTAAACTCAAGAGCTTCTGCACAGCAAAAGAAACTACCATCAGAGTGAACAGGCAACCTACAGAATGGGAGAAAATTTTTGCAATCTACTCATCTGACAAAGGGCTAATTTCCAGAATCTACAAAGAACTCAAACAAATATACAAGAAAAAAAACAAACAACCCCATCAAAAAGTGGGCAAAGGATATGAACAGACATTTCTCAAAAGAAGACATTCATACAGCCAACAGACACATGAAAAAATGCTCATCATCACTCGCCATCAGAGAAATGCAAATCAAAACCACAATGAGATGCCATCTCACACCAGTTAGAATGGCAATCATTAAAAAATCAGGAAACAACAGGTGTTGGAGAGGATGTGGAGAAATAGGAACACTTTTACACTGTTGGTGGGATTGTAAACTAGTTCAACCATTATGGAAAACAGTATGGCGATTCCTCAAAGATCTAGAACTAGATGTACCATATGACCCAGCCATCCCACTACTGGGTATATACCCAAAGGATTATAAATTATTCTACTACAAAGACACATGCACACGTATGTTTATTGCGGCACTATTCACAATAGCAAAGACTTGGAATCAACCCAATTGTCCATCAGTGACAGACTGGATTAAGAAAATGTGGCACATATACACCATGGAATACTATGCAGCCATAAAAAAGGATGAGTTTGTGTCCTTTGTAGGGACATGGATGCAGCTGGAAACCATCATTCTTAGCAAACTATCACAAGAACAGAAAACCAAACACCGCATGTTCTCACTCATAGGTGGGAACTGAACAATGAGCTCACTTGGACTCGGGAAGGGGAACATCACACAACGGGGCCTATCATGGGGAGGGGGGAGGGCGGAGGGATTGCATTGGGGAGTTATACCTGATATAAATGATGAATTGATGGGTGCTGACGAGTTGATGGGTGCAGCACACCAACATGGCACATATATACATATGTAACAAACCTGCACGTTATGCACATGTACCCTAGAACTTAAAGTATAATAAAAAAAAAAAAAAAAAAAAAAAAAGAATAAACTCTAGGGCTCTGAGAAAATGATTCTCTAAAAATATCAGAAGTCTATGAAAATATGGAGATTTTTTTCAAAGCTATGTTTAAATACATTCAGTAAATCTGAAATATATTAGTAAACATTGTTATAATATGTCTTTCTATTAAGAATAATAGTGACAAGAATTCCCCACCAAAATCACCTTGTGTTGGCTGGACAACCTGATGTCATTGCTAAAAGAGTGAAAATGTTTCAGTCTCTGATATTACCATGTAAGCACAGTAAGTGACTGTGATAGTTAATACTGAGTGTCAACTTGGTTGGATTAAAGGATGCAAGTATTGATCCTTGGTGTGTCTGTGAGGGTGTTGCCAAAGGAGATTAACATTTGAGTCAGTGGACTGGGAAAGGCAGATCCACCCTTCATCTGCCATTGTGGGCACAATCTAATCGGCTGCCAGCGTGGCTAGAATGTAAGCAGACAGAAGAAGGTGAAGAGACTGGCCTAGCCTCCCAGCCTACACCTTTCTCCCGTGCTGGATGTTTCCTGCCCTTGAACATCAGACTCCAAGTTCTTCAGCTTTGGAACTCGGACTGGCTCTCCTTGCTCCTCAGCTTGCAGACAGACTGCTGTGGGACCATACATATTTCAGCATACTTTAGGCTCCTCCAGCCACTGCTTTTACTGGGTGGCTCTCTTTGGTTTGGTTTGGTTTCGGAGTATTTTGCCAATATATCATGCATAGCCCCATTTTATGTAAGCATTAATTCATGTTCACAATCCAAATACAGAGGTATTGAGATCATCTGCTCATTTGGGGTAGTCAATATCTCTCTTCCCCTATATGATTATAAACGATTGAAATTTGGTTCTATTCTCATTTAGGTATCAAATAAAATTAAATGGTTTGGGTCTGTTTTATACATGTGTACTGGGCAGAGTTCAGGGCATTGGCTCCCCTAACACACTCTGAGGCCTTTAGTAGAGATGGATGAAATGGTGGACAGACAAGCAGATGGAAGGATAAATGCATGTGTGGACAGCCTTGACCGAAGAATTTCCTGAAAAAACGATGTTTTACTCATACAGCTACATTTGAATTGCAATAGGAAACTTTGTTCAGTTGTTCTTCATCCTTCTGTGAAATGAGAGGGATGAAGGCATGGTCCAGCCCTTACATCCTATGACACACACTTTTGTAGGGAATTTTTTTTTTTTTTTCGTTTTCTGTTCTCTATTTATATAGGTCTGTTTTAAATTCCCCCTCTTCCTTCTTCCTCCCTGGTGAACAGATCCTTCAACTCTAGACTCAAAATCTTCTGATTTTTCCCAGCTTTAACTGTGCTCTCATTTGTGCCCCATACTGTGGGACACTTCTCATGTTTTAAATTGTTCGTAGAATATTTCGCAAAGTCTCTAGACTGTTGAATTCTGTGGTTTTCTGGAGAGAGGAGAGGTCTTGTCTCACTCATTCAGAACTCGGGTAGAAACCTAGTAGTTATTACTATTTGTTGTTCCTTCCGTTTTAAGGATTATCCTCCCTGAGGCATTTAGGCTTATTTTGTCTCTTGTCATCTCTTTTCTTTTCTCTGACTCTCTCAAATGAACATTTGAAAAAGAGTAAGAAGAGAAGAAAAGGAAAATAATATTAAGACAGAAAAACCAAGAGAGGGAAGATTGAGTGCAATGGGAATAACCAAATACTCAGGGGGCTGCCAATTCCCGTGATTCCTCTGAATTTCCCTCTGGGTTAGACCGTCCCTCTTTGGAGCTCTGAAATTCTCAGAGCTCACTATGCCCACCATAGTAAGCAGTATAGAATGTCATGTTTAAAAATACTGTAAACAGAGACTTGGAAGAGCAATTTGAAACAATAAAATGTTGCCCTGAAATTGTTTTTGTAATTATAATCTTTGCCCTGGGAAAACATGGCCTTCTCATTTACATGCCCTTCTAGCACAAAGGTCTGACACATTCTGAGCTATAATATAAATCATTAGAAAAGGCTGCTAGATTTAAGAAAGCAGTTCTCTAACTCTACAGTCAAGTGTATTGGGTTATTTTTTTCCTTCCCAAAGGTGGCTTAAATGCTATTTAAGCAGGTCAGTGTGGTCCTAAGAGAAAAAGCACACGAATGGGAAGGTTACAGGACATAGAAAATGGAGTTAGAGCAAACCAGATGTTTGCCTCTAAAGACTACAATGGTAAAACACATGTCTGACATGTGTGAAAGTCTCTCTCTTTCTCTTTCTCACACATACACACATACAGTCTTTACTCTGTCAATCCTCAAAACTAAAATATTTTTTCCACTTCTGATCTTTGATTTCTGAATGTCTTTCTTAGGCAACATGATTACAAACAAAACATGAAGCTTTTCATTTGTATCTAGAAACAAAAGAAAAATAATAGCTACACTAAGAAATTTTAGAGGAGGTAAAGTTATCATCTGCATGTACTATTTTCTTTTTTAATTTAATTTTTGTTTCAACATTTTAGTTTCTTAGTCCTCTTATCTGTAATTAATTGATTGAGAATTCCGTTTATTCATTCATTACCCCTTTCCTTCTGTCCCAACTTCCATCTCCAGCTCCCTTAGCCTCTCCCTCTTTTCTCTACAACTTGAACATCAAGTTAGACCTCTGAAGAGAATAATTTCAGAACACAGAACTAGGGTACACAATTTAGAGTTTGGTTCCCCAGATGGAAAAACTAAAGCACTGCCATCTTTAATTCCATGTTTAAGTACTCCTTTCTGGCCTCTTAGATCTTCTCCTAAGTTGATTTCAAATAATATGTAACATACCTGATGAATTCATGAGAACAATTTCACAAATCTTTGAGTGATTTTGTCCCGTAGGGCTGAAGACACACACTTAAGGCAGCTTAAGGCTGTTAAGTAAACTCGTTTTGTCACCTTTTTTTCCTGCCCATGAGCTGCCAGCAATAGAGAGACAGTGTGGATTGCAAGGCCTGTTGTTGACCATGCAAGTCTGCTTGGTGCGGAGTAGCAGGAAGCCACATTTGCCAGAACTACCATGAGCCTGTATCGCTGTGGGCACCATTCAGCTGATGCACACTAACCCCTCCTCACTGAAGGGAGATACTTTTGGAAAACTTTCGGAAATATGTGTATATATGTGTACATATGTGTATATATACACATATGTGTGTATATACATATATGTATACATACACACACTTCTTACATCTATATTATTTATACATGTATATATAAATAATATATATGTATATTAGTTCTTTTACTGTGGAATTCTTAAGTCATCTCTACTTAAAAACTCTTGTTCCGTATACATACAGATATATGTACATGCTCTCTCATTCCATATATACATATTCCATATATATATAAGCTTTCACATTCCATATATAAGCTCTTTCATTCCCTATATAAGCATATGTGTATATATATAAGCTCTCATTCCATATATATATCATTCTTAAGTCATCTCCACTTACAAGCTCTAATTCCATATATATACGTATAGCTTTCTCACTCCATATATATAAGCTCCTTCATTCCATATATATACATACTCTCTCATTCCATATATATATGTATACATATACACGCTCTCATTCTATATATATATATATATATATATACGGAATGAGAGGGCTTATAAGTGGGGATGACTTAAGAATTCCACAGAAAAGAACTAAATAATATTTTGAATTCTTTTTTTAGGAAACATATCTTTCAAAATCTGGAAACTTGTCTTAATATTCTTCATAATTGCCTGCATATCTCATCTCTAAGTCAATGCTTTCAATAAAAAAGGAAAAGATTCTGCATGTAACAGTCTTTAAAACCTTACCCAATGTTTTACACAAATGATATAAATTCAGCTTCACTGTTGCCTTTAGGAAAAGGACAGTGCATTCATTCTTTCTGGAAAAATGTTTACTCACTACCACTTTTAGACATTGCCCCAGGAGCTGTGGTGGATTCAAAGATGAGATATTCCCCAAGTTTCAGTAGTTTATCTTCAAGCTGGGAAGACCAGATATTCAAATTTAAAATATTATCATAAGGGTTACAAGGAGATGTAACATGGTATTAAAGTTCAGAGGATGAGGAGGTCAATTCGTCTGGATGAAATCACAGAATTCTTCAGGAAGAAGGTAACGTATGACCTCAGCCGACACATTCCCAATGGAACGGCATGTAGAAAGGTATCCAGGTAGAAAGCACAGAATGTGCAACTCTTTGTTAGAAGCATATGGTATAGAGAAAAGTGGAAGAAAAATCATGTTCTACCATGAATGCCAGGAAAAATAATTTGATTTTTATTTCATTGGTTCTAGGCAGCCCTTGAATTTGCTCTCATTATGAATTGGGGAGGGGGTGAGGGGGTGGTTCTCTAAATAGAATGCAGTTCTAAAGAAATCTAAGGCCTCCATTACAAAGAAAAAACACGTAACTCTTTAGGAAATGTCAGTGTAATTCACCATCATAAAACTCAGGCTCTTTTGTGAGGCCCTCGGGGTAGCCTAAAAAGGTTAATCCTTCAGACTTCTTTATGAATAGAATTTGAATGAGATTCAAATTTACATACACACACACACACACACACACACAATAAACTGCCATTTGAAAATAAAAAACAAATCAAGACCCTAATAGTACCTCTCACAACATCTGTGTAGAGTTAAATAAACATTTGTATAGAGGATCACATGTTAGATATTAAGGTCCCAGTGTCCAAACTATGCACATTCAACAACCATTTTATGAAATTCTGTCAGCCTTGTTGTATCTACATGATACTAACTGCATAGGCAGGAAACAAGCAGATAAACCCTCTTGGGTGACTGGGTCTATTAGCATATTATATCCAATACTGGGAGTATACTTCATGTTCAAAAAGTCTTGCAGTATATATACTATTCAATTTGACCCTCAAAACTACCATTAAAAACTGTCAATCAACTAAAGCCTTTACCCCCATCTCTTTTTATCTCATGAACTGGAGGTGGCTAAAAGAATTCTAACTAACTCTCTTTAGCATCCAATGTACAATTGAGGATGGAGTTAGAATAATTACGATAATTGATCCAGAATAGAAAGTTCTTCATCCATTCAAGGTCAGCTCCTCATGGGCCTACCCGCTGCCTCATTAGCCCGAACTACATCCATCCTCTGATGGGGCATTTCCTCTCTGAATCAGTCTCGGCATGAAGGAGGAAATAACAGCGTGTATTCAAGGCTGTTACTCTCTTGAGTTTCCAAGGCAAGGTAGTAAAGATGAGACAGCTTGTTAAAGATAAAAAGGTTATTAGTTTCTAGATAAGACATCTTATCTTCAACACCTTCTCCTACTTTAATATTGAGTCTTTGTCAATTCAGTGACACACATCTTGATGGAAATCAGTCAATTATTCAACTGTTTGGTACTGTATAAATGTAAAGAAATATAATAAAAATAAAAAGATAAAAATGTTATTCACTTTGTGTTCATTACTAAAATATCATTTGTAGTAGTCATTGTTTCACTAATATTAATTTTTCTTTTATTCAAACACAATTTCTTTACTTTCAGTGGGAAACAGATTTCCAGTTTCCACATTTATGTGTAATATATGATGACTGTGAAAGTTTAAAGGCATTTACTCCTTCAGGAAGAAGACAGTTCTTATTTATTTTCAGATCTACCGGATAACAGATTTTAAAATCCTGTTTTAATTTTATTCTCTTAGAACACATCATTTCTTTTGGTCAAAGCTATATTTTCCATTTTATTTGGATGACAGTTAAACATAGTACTTTCCTCCCAAGAAATCTTCCATGTCAGAGCTATAAAAGAATATATGAAAGGTTCTAAATTTTCAGTTGTTCACCAGATAGTTCTGAAACACCCTTACTTTTGTGTGAGGCACTGAGTTGAGTAATGGTTAGAACACCAGGAAGACTCAAACATAAATTTAGCCCCCAGGGAACAAGTACAGTAATTCAGGTCATAGGTAATTACACAAAAAAGTGGGAAGTGGCAAGTGATATGGTAAAGGAGGTGCAGGTTTGAGGGACAGTCTAGCCTGTTGGTTAGGGAGAAGGTCTAAAACTAGCCACCTGACCTTGGATAATTGTTATGCTCTCTCTAAGAATTACCTCTTAGCTGAATCAGGAATAATAACAGCACCTACCTTATGGGGTTGTTCTGCAGATTAAATGAGATAATGTACATGAGGAAATTTTCATATTAAAGAACACATATTTAATATTTATCATCATTATTGTTAGAGTAGAAACAAAAGCATCACAAAATGAGACAATGCACTAAACTGCTTATTATAGTACTAGATTAACCTTTAGAAGTCAATCAATAGTTTACAATGAGTAGTGGTAAAAACAGTAATACATATCTTTATCTATCCAGAGACAGGGAAAATGATCATGTCATACTTAGGGAATTCTTCAAAGAATTTTGACATTTGAGTTGACCCTTTAAGGACAGATATGATATAAACACACAGAAATGGTGAGAAAGAACATTTTCTTTAGGAATAAGGTGATATGCAGAGAAACAGAGACAAGAAAACACTGGGTATCCATGAGAGATAAGAGGCTGCTTAGCTTGACAGCTGGGCAGGGTATTTAATGAAGTGTCAGGCTGAACTGCTAATATCCATCCAACAAAAATGTCTGACCTTGATTCTGACCATGACTCTAGCCAATAAAGAACACTTCAGGAGTTTGGCAATGAAAGTTATCATACAAGCAAAACAGTATGTCATAGACATGATACAGTTCCACCTCTGAACAGGTACAGAAAACCTTACAAACAGACTGGCCTCATGAGTTAAGATAAAGAAGCCACTCATAATACCATTTTCCTTTTTAACATTTGTATTTTCACTAAAGTTCAAACAATTTGAATCCACAACATCTGTCTTAAGCTCAATAGCTAAAGCCAAAACAGCTTTAAAATACATATTTTAAAATACTAGTTGTCCAATCATTTTAATAAAATACAAATGAAGCTTTACCATTTTTAATAACAAAGATAAGAACAAGCTTCTGCATTGGAAATATTTGGATTTTTGTCTCCCCTGCACAAAAACAGACACCACAATCGTGTTTAAGTGGAAAGCCCAGGTATATGGAGATGGCTGGCAGAAAGGGACAGAGAGATGACTGAAGGGTCTGTGGTTTGCTACTGTCATTTGAAACAAAGTGGTCATGTGAAAATAAGGCCCTACTAACAGAATACCTTGAGTATCCAATTTCAAAGATATTCAAATATTTGACCCCTTGTTCAAGTTACTGTTTGAAATTAAATTTTCTAACATTTATTTTTATATGCTCTATGCAGGATATGAGGCTGATATATGCAAGCCCGTTATTTGCTTAGTTTCTGGCCTAGTGACTGCCCTGGTTAAGGAGTTCAGAGCAGGTTTGACAACAATAAAGGACTATTTTGATAGTGTACTAATCTAAGAGCAGTTAAATTACTAGAAACCTGATTTGCTTTAGAAATTATTAGAAACTTGATTTGAAATTAATATAAACTTGATTTGTGATTAAGGGATATGACTGGGTTATAATGAAAACACTTATGTGACCACATACATATATGTGCACACACAAAAATTTTCCCAATGATGTTTGACAAATGAAATACTCTTGTATTATGCTGATTTCTGAAATGAGTCAACTGTTCTGAAGTTGACAAAAGGTCATTCTCCAATAAGAGACCCCGTTTAGTTAATTTCCTGTTGTTGTGTTGTTGCCGTTGTTGTTGTACACTACACAGTAATGGCATGAGAACTTCCAAGGTTATTTCATCTTCCATGGATGAGGAGTTTATCTCCATGTAGTAATAACCAAGATTAAGTCAGTATTTTATTCTTGAATATATTCTACCACATTAGCATTGAGACCAAATTTCAATTTACTCCAGGCAGTTACCAAAATCTGTTTTTCTATTAGGCTTTATCTCTAGATCCATATTTTTTTATAATGATCTCAATTCCACTTTCTTTTCCGCATCTTTTGGTAATAGCAATCTCTGCTTAAATGCAGTTAAAATTCATTGTAGCACCTTATTTATACTACAGCCTCATACAATATTGGCTATGAAAACAGCATTCACATTTTAAAACATTCAGACAAAGGCCCTTCAAGCAGCAGAACTACTGGGAACCACTGGATAATATTTCTCTGTCTTTATATTTAATACATCTTGGCATACTGAATTGGTGGTGGGGCCCACGTCTGCGAATGTCTCTTCTCTGCGCTTAACCAGATGCACCAACATGCCCTGTAGAGTCATGAAGGACGAACAAATAAACAAAAGTGCCTCTGCCTCACAGAGATGTTATCCTGCACCTGCAAAACCTCAAGTAGCATTCTCTGATGATGAAATAAAATCAAATCCACAAAAAGTGCCTTCAGCTTTTCAGAACAAAGTTGTTACCAATATTCCTGGCAGTATTGCTCCTAATGAATATGATTCCCTTCTGTATGGGAGAAGCAGGCTTAGATAAATGACTATGGCTGAACCACTGTGTGTTTATACTGTGTAGACAAAAAAAAAAAAAGAGAGAGATAAGGTTCATCTAGGTCTGCTCTGGGAGAGGTGGGGAGAATGAAGCTTGGTAGATTATGCCTATGGATGCCCTGGTCCCTTGCTCCAGCCCTCCTATCCCATATCCTTCCAAGAGCAGATCAACAGGGTAACTGCAGCAACTCCTTGGCTAAGAACAAGGGCAGTCACAGAAAGGATCTAATTTCTGTAATCATGTTGTTTCCTCTACCACAAATGCCTCTTCTATCCTCTATAGGACAACTCTCATCAGGACACTACCTAAATGTTAACTCCTCTTAAAAGCTCTACCTGAGTCCTCCCACAGAATTCAACCAACACTGTTGATCTGGTCTGGTATAGCAAGAAAGAAAATCTCTCTCTCTCTCTTTGTCTCTCTCTCTCTGTGTGTGTGTGTGTGTGTGTGTGTGTGTGTGATGTACTCTTGAGTCAAGGCAGCCTGGCTTCATGAAATCACATATGTACTGGCTTCACAGTTGAAGTTCTCTTATGCACCTTTGAATTCCTGTTGCCTGGCTCATAGTAATACAGATTAAGTAGAATTTTCCACTTGTGGTATCATGTGGGTGCTCAAGAATTTTGGACTTTCGAGCATTCTGGATTTAAAATTTTTGGATTAGGCATGCTCAACTATAGTAGCAACAGTAGTAATAACAGCCGACATAGGCAGTACTTATGTGTGTATGGTTCTGTTCTGAGAGTTTTACATATCAAGTCATTAAATCCTTATACCATCCCTATGATGAAGTACTAATGTCTCCATTTTACAGATGAAGGAGAGAGATGTTAGGTACCTTTTCCAGGGTCATACCACCAGTAACTGACACTAGCTCTATTTAAACCCAAGCATTCTGGTTGGCTCTAGAGCTCATGAAGCACAATCAGTATTAAATGAAACAAAGGAAGAGCAAATTAACAAATTCTCTGTAGGGAATGAGGCAAATATTTCAGCCTTATACCTAAATATATGTGTTAGGTGTGTCACTTAGGATGCAGGCTGAAATTATTCTGACTGGAAAAATTTTCATTGAGCTATATCAAATGAACAAGATTTTAATGGAAGAAAAACAGGGCAAAGAGTGGAGACTTCCCGGAAACAGTATGGAAGCATTTATGCAACAAGATGGAAGGGCCTCAGAAACTCTCCTGTCCCAAACAATGACCCCATAGAACCACAGATTTTAATTTGTATTACAGAAATCCCACTGAATTTCTTAATACCACACCAAGTTAATTCACACTAAATTATTAATCATAATAATTTTCTGGGTGTAGTAGCTCCCATTTATTTTAAAGAGATCCAGTGAATCTGGGACTACTTGTTTTCCAATGACAGATTTGGTAAAATGGAAAAGGCATTATGAAGGAAATGACTGGACATAGAAAAGACTCCATATCTCATATCTAGCTTCTAAGATATGCCATGAATTCATCCTTCTAGGAGAGAAGCGAATTTTTACTAGGGAAAACAAACAAACAAACAAAAAACAGAGAATAAAGCACTATTACTTTGAACACTTTTATTACCTGTGGGTTTTTAAATATCTCTAGTTAGTTCCAGCTTTCTAGTACCTGCACTGTGATTATGGATGCCCAGCAGATCATTAAAACAAGTGCTGTAGTCTGAAATGACTAGAAATTTTGATCAATAGTCTCAATTGTTATTTGGAGGGACATGGCTACTTTCTCTTAGAAGAGCCTACTCTAATTTTCAACACTGGCTGTAAATAGGTGTCCATTTGTTGGAAGAAGTATCAAGTACGTGAGGTTTGGATTTTAATTTAGATTTTAATTTTTACCATCACTCTAAAGCTGTCCCTGATATTCTAAGGTAATTTGGTTTATCTTAGACTATGTTAAGAAATATACTTTCAGCATGGTGGCTCATGCCTGTAATCCCAGCACTTAGGGGGGCTAAGGCAGGCGGATCACCTGAAATCAGGAATTCAAGACTAGCCTGGCCAACATGGTGAAACCCCACCTCTACAAAAATACAAAAATTAGCTGGGCATGATGGTGGGTGCCTGTAATCGCAGCTACTTGGGAGGTTTAGGTAGGAGAATCGCTCCAAGCCAGGAGGGGGAGGTTGTAGTTATCTGAGATGGCACCATTGCACCCCAGCCTGGGTGACAAAAAGACACTGTCTCAAAAAAAAAAAAAAAAAAAAAAAAAAAGAAGGAGGAAAGAAAAGAAAAGAAAAAGAAATATATTTCAGTGGAATCACAAAACCTATAGTAGGATTGCAAGTTGTCATCAATTATACAGTCACCAGCTCTCTGCCAGAGTTAGGGAGAGCTCTGACAGTATTAACTTCTTTTTTAAATGCTGTAAGAAAAAAATATATAAAAATTTACTTAAGATAGAAACCTGGGACCATTCTTAGATGAAAAGATGTGCTTTTAAAACTCTTTTTATAAAAATAGAGAAAGAGATAAGCAATTCTTTTATTCGGCTCTTACTATGTCACCATAGAATTTCACTATAATCATTCTGTTTCTAAATTTGAATTGGCTTTATGTGAATTTTATTTAAAGTCATGTAACTCTTCTCCTGTTACCCTGTGCTATCATCTGGTAATTAAACTTGCAGTCACCTCAGCCCTCTACAACACAGCTACAGCCTGAAGACAAAATGATAGTCATGAAAAAAGTTTTAGGGATTAAATTTAAGCTTCTTGTTTTCCATATGTGGCCCAGAGATGATAGTAAGTGACTTTTTTAGACACATGGAACAAATGAAGACAAAACTCTGGTACTGTCAAGCCAAAACCCCTGGTTTCCCAAAGCTATTCCACGGCCTTCCAAGTCTCCATTTTCCCTTTGAAAGGAAAAATCTTGAGCTACATGAAAAACTAGTCTCATGGAGTCCTAATACTTACTAGGAGACATGAATATATCTGTCAACCCAAACTCACAGATGTAATATGGATGGCAAAACCAGAATTTTTAAACTAAGTCTGAGTTACTCTTCCTTTCGGAAACTCTAAATCTGGCATAGGTAGCAACAGGGTTTCCTGATGGTAATACACAAGATGACTTTTAGAGATATGTGTACAAACAATTTGTAACAGTTATATATTTAACATTTTCATAGCTGTTGTAGGTAAAACTGACATAATAAAACAGCTATATTTAAAAGGTATAGGCTAAGAAATTTAGGCATATGTGTATACACCTATGAAACCATCACCATAATCGAGATGAGAACATACATATCGGTCACTCCCAAATGTTTCCTTGTGCCACCCCCACACTTGTCCATCCTCAGATAACCACTGATTTGTTTTCTGTCACAATAGATTAGTTTAAATTTCCTTAGACATTTTCGTGAAATATAATCATGCAATACAGATTCTTTTTTGCTGTGGCTTCTTTAACTCAGCTTTATTATTTTATCAATTAATTCCTTTATGGGTCATGTTTTTAGTGTCATATCTGAGAAATCTTTGCCTAACTCAAGGAGACAAACATTTTCTCTTACATTTTCTTCTTGAAGTTTTATAGTTTTATATTTGGGTCTCTGATCCAATATTGAGTTAAATTTTTTGTGTCTCTGATCCAACATTGAGTTAATTTTTTTGTTTTGTGTATGCTATGAGGTATAAATCAATTTCTTTTTGCATGTGGCTATGCATTTATTCTGGCACCATTTGTTGAAAAAAATTTACTTTGTTAAATTGTATTTACTCTTGTGTTGGAAATCAAGTGTCCATACATGAGTGGATCTACTTCTGTACTTTCTATTCTGTTCCATTGATCTTTTCTACTCCAAAACCACAGTTTTGATTACTGCAGCTTTATAATAAGCCTTACAATCTATTAGTGTTTGTCCCTTATGTTTATCTTTTTCAAAACTATTTTATCATTTTAGGTCATTTTTTATTTCCATATGGATTTTAGAATCTGTCAATTTCTACAAAAAAGTCTACTGAAATTTGATTTGTAATTGTGTTGATTGTACAGATTAATATGGATAAAATTGATATCTTAATAATAAATAGTTTTCCAACTCATAAATACAGTATATTTACCTATTTATTTAGGTCTTCTTTAATTTCCTTTAGCAATATTTTGTAGTGTTTTATCAGCCAACTGAAACCTAGTTTTCAAGGTTTAAATTATGCATACTTGTTTGAGCTTTCTTCCAAAGACCTTCATATTTTTGATGTTATTTTAAATGGTTTTAACTTTTTATTTCAATTTCCAAATAGTCATTGCTAGCATATAAAAATGTAATTGATTTTTGTATATTGATATTATACTATATAACTTTGCTAAACTCACTTCATTCAAGGAGCTTTTTCCACTAGGTTTTCTCCATAGATACTTATTTTGCCTGCAAACAACAGAGTTTTACTTCTTCTTTTCCTTCCAAGATGACCCTTTCTTCTTGCCGCATTTTGCTAGTTAGAACATCCAGTACAACACTGCACTGACCAGTACTTAACTGAATTCTCAAAAGAGATCTTCTGCAGATCTCTAGAGTTCTCTTCCACGTGGCTTTCTCTTTTCAAGACTTCTGTCCTGAGAACTTCAGCCACCCTGGTCTTCTCAGACTGTCAGCTTCATATCCTCAACACAGGGAGCATACCATGATCCTCCTTGGTTTCCCTCCCTGCACAGTGGCCTGGAAACTCTTCAAAGAGTAAACCGGAGCACTCACAGGCCCTACCTTGCTTTTTCCCCACCCCTCAGGAATCAATGTCCTTCACTACCTGACATAAAGTATCTTGAGAACCATTATCACATATATTTTATCCATTGCTACTTGGTTGTTTCACAAAGGAGTGTAAATCTATTCCTTTTTACTTTATCTTGGCCAGAAGCAGAAGTCCTCAGATATTTAGTGCACTAAAATATAAATGGCAGCTATACTAATAATACAGTAGTGATACAATTTCCTTTTAAAATAATTTTAAGTAAAAAAAATCCAAATAGTCAATTTAAAGAAAAAAAAAAAAAAGAATTGGGTATAATAACTGAGATTAAATGGATGTGGCAAAAAACCTGAAGACTTTTCAGTGAAACCTCTACATTTGGGGAGCCCTATAACAGGGATTAAAGTAGCGATAGGTGAGGGCTTACACTAAAAGGAAATCAACAGGGAAGGTACAGGTAACTCTAAGCAAAGAAGCAAACAGATTAGATGTCTTCAAAGTAATTTGAGGGCTGGGCGCGGTGGCTCATGCCTGTAATCCCAGCACTTAGGGAAGTTGAGGCGGCCAGATCACTTGAGGTGAGGAGTTGGAGATCAGCTTGGCCAACATGGTGAAATCCTGACTTTACTAAAAAAAAAAAAAAAAAGGTTAGCTGGGTATGGTGGCACGTGCCTGTAATCCCAGCTACTCAGGAGGCTGAGGCAGGAGAATCACTTGAACCTGGGAGGCAGATGTTGCAATGGGAGACTGTGCCACTGCACTCCAGTCTGGGTGACAGAGGGAGATATTGTCTTCAAAAAATAAAAAAAGTAATTTGAGCTCTTTAGTGTAGGGTCAATGAAGCAAGCACCCAGCAAAAGTTATTTTAGTAATCACTGCACTAAGATAACTGTTGCTCATAATGATAATTTTAGATTTTAAAAAAGGTTAAACTATGTTCAGAGTACTATGCTAAAGTGAGTAATGGTAGTACATTTTTAAAACAATAACCATTTGAAACATTTTAACAATAAACACTTGTTAAAATTTCCTGCTTAAGGAGGTAAGACAGATTTGCAGAACTTATTCGCTTAGAACATCTTAATAGAGTTTCTTGAAAACTACAGAACAAGATGTTATTGCTCATTACTTCTTAGTTGATTAACAGTTGTTACAAAGAATAACTTCAGACAAAATAAATTTAATAGAGTTTATTTGAGCAAAGAATAACTCATGACTCTAGTAGCACTCACAAGCAGAGGAATTCAGACTGCTCCGCCGCAGCGCGGGCAATGAACTTTTAGGTGGAAAGAAGACAAGGGGATGGACATGATTGGTTTAGAGTGAAAAGACTAGTTAGAGATTAGTCGTTGGTTTTCACTAGTTGGGTCTTTAGTTTCCTTGTACTGTTTACATTAGGCTCCAGTCGGCTAACACAGGAACCTAAAGCACTGGGCTGTATCAGGCTAATGGCCTTCTTTTTGGATTTTACTGAAAACAAACAAACCAAAAACAAAACAAAACAAAACAAAAAAATAGCGTAAAGTATGTGCTAGGTCCGACATGGTATGATTTCACTGAATTTAAAGGCCCGGAGTTGGAGTAGCTCAAAAGCGTCTGGCACCATGGTGATCTCTCAGATCTGCAGGTGAAAGGAGGGAAAGGGGTGGGGGGCAAACTAAAAATGAGCTCACTACTGGGGAAACTGACCTTCCCAGAAGGCACAAGGAATGAGTCTGAAAGCAGTGTCCTCTGAAGCCCTACAGCTAGAGAGTTTACTTTGAGTAATGTTTTCTGGAATAACAAGTGCCTCATTGAAACTGTATGAGAATCACGACAGACAGATTCTTTCAATCCCACAGAGCTATATTTATTTATAATTTTATAGTTAAAAAAGTACTCAGTTACATCTCAACTTTAATACTCAGAAAAATTTACAGACAGAGAATTATAATTATCCGTGTATCACAGATGGGAAGGTTCTGGGAGAATGCAACCTGTCCACAATCATACAACTGCTCAGGGGCAAGACGGAAACGAAAACAGACCTTTCTCTTCTAAGCAAGTGTTACTTCCAACGTACAGAAATTAGTCGGGGTGTCATTTTTAACTCTACTTTTGTTTTGTTTTGTTTGTTTTTGGAGACAGTCTTGCTCTGTCACCCAGGCTGGAGTGCAGTGGTGCAATCTCAACTCACTGAAGCCTCTACCTCCCAGGTTCAAGCAGTTCTCCTGCCTCAGCCTCCCGAGTAGCTGGGATTACAGGTGCCCACCATCGTGCCTGCCTAATTTTTGTATTTTTAGTGGAGACAGGGTTTCACCATGTTGGCCAGGCTGGTCAAACTCCTGACCTCAAGCAATCTGCCCACCTTAGCCTCCCAAACTGCTGGGATTACAGGCATGAGCCACCAGGCCCAGCCCCAACTCTATTTTTGATCCTTTGGTAGTGTTAAAAAAAACATAACCTGAATCCACTGGCTGACATGAGAGGTCTCTAAATCTCCTAAAATAATTTCATATATATGAACCATCTTTTCTGTGTGAAGGGTTCAAGGCATTAAGATTCAAAATGGGTTAAAAATTCTACTTATTCTAGATGGTTTTGGAATGATCACTTACGCTGCAGTCATAAATATCTCAGCACTTAACACTCCCAACAGTTCCTCCCATTCTAACGGCACCAGGAGATACCGAGAATTTCGTTGCAAACACCAGGACCTCAGAAAGGAGACAGTGAGGGTGGTGTTTCGGTATCTATTCCAATCAGTACTTTCCTACTCCTTACGTCTCTTTTGCTTAGGACAGTTTATTTGAAGCCTGGGGCTGTGATGCCACAACATCATTTCACTCCCCAATCTCATGTGGGCATGATGTGTGCATCAGCCAGCTGAAACCCACTCCTGCGATTCAGCTGACGGCTTCTGGATCAGACCCTTGGAAAAAGTAAATATTTTCTAGAAAGAATGCTTTTTTTTTTTTTTTTTTTTACTATAAATGTAAAATCATAGGTATGTATTCTGTTCTCCTGACAGCAGGAGCTGACCACTTTTGTGAAAGGGGAAACACACAGTAGATAACGATCCATGATTAACTGAAAAGGCTGGAGGGTTCCCTGTTCTCCTCAGAGACGGTTGTAGCAGTTACCATTCCAACTGCACCTTCTTCCAGGCACATTTCTCTTTGACATTTTTTTTTTCAAGTTAGCACTTAAGTAACTTTCTTTGCCTGGTTCACAGATAACGCTTGTTCTGAAGAATGGTTTACGTGGCTCACTCTCTCGTTCTCCTTAATTTCCAGGCAACCTCTCCAACAAAGGCCTGTCACTCATCAGCTGGCTCCCACTCGGCTCTGAGACTGCATTACCATCTCTGCCTACTCTGCTCCATCCACGTACCCTGCTCTTCTTGAAAACTGCCAAGCATGCCTCTACCTCAGGGCCTTTGCTCCTAATGTCCTCTCTGCTTAGAATGCTTTATCCTCCCCCAGACAACCACTTGGCTAGCTTCTTCGTTTATTTAGGGTTTTTCCCAAATGTCACGAGATAAAACACTACCCTGTAAAAAACAGTGACCTTACAATTCCCCACACTCTCTATCTCCCCTATCCCATTTAATTTTTCGTTTTCCTTTTTTTTTTTTCTTTTGGTTTTCTTTCTTCTCTTTCTCTTCTTCTTTCTCTCTCTCTCCCCTTCTCTCTCTCTTTCTTTTTTTCGAGACAGGGTCTCACTCTGTCGCCCAAGTTGGAGTTCATTGGCATGATAGCTCACTATAACCTCTACCTCCCAGGCTCAAGTGATTCTCCCACCTCAGCCTCCCCAGTAGCTGGGACTACAGGCGCGTGACACCACACCTGGCTAATTTTTGTATTTTTAATGAAGACGGGGTTTCACCATGCTGCCCAGTCTGGTCTCTAATTCCTGGGCTGGCCCGCCTTGGCCTCCCAAAGTGCTGGGATTACAGGCATGAGCCACTGCACCCAGCCCAATTTTTCTTTATAGCCTTTTCAACATCTGGCATAGTATATGTGTTAGGAAAAACTCTTTCAAACCATGTTTTTTCTCTGCTGTCACACCCCAACAAGGATCATCAACACAGAAGAATACTGCTGTGACCAGATGTGTGGCGGTTTCCCCTCTATACCAAGTGGGGTATCTTCCAATTTAATTCCAACACTATCTGGAGATGGTGTCACATCCCACGGGTCGAAGGCCAAGAGGTCCCCAAGACCCCTCCCCCCAGACACCAGTCACAAGTCTGGGTCCCTGGAACTTCTGAGTAACTGGCTTCAAGCTGGGGTTCCCATGACCCCATTTTGGGGTTCAATTAATTAGCTGGAGCAGGTCACGGAACTTAAGGGAACACTTACGTTTAGTGGATTATTATAAAGGATACAGATGAAGAGATACGTAGGGTGAGGTATGGGGGAAGCAGCATGGAGCTACCATGCTCTTTCTGGGTGTGCCGCCTTCCAGGAACCTCCACGTGTTCAGCTATCCAGCAGCTCTCTAAACCCAGTCCTCTTGAGTTTTTATGAAGGCTGCGTTACATAGGCATGATTGAAAACCATGTAGCAGTGTGATTGGACAAAAAGTACATGATCTAAACCCAGCAAGGCCTGTCTGTCCAGATTTTTCTTACCCTTTCTATGTAGCATTCCTTCCTCTGTGGTATGCTGCAGGAATGTCTCTGAGATGCGGGTATTTTAACCCACAATCAGATTAGAATCCTGCCTTGGACAGATGAGAGGAGGACAGGAGAAGGTCAGAGGAAGACATTCTATTCCTAAGGTCTAAAGTGCCCCAGAAACAGTGGATTAAAAACCAAGGTATCTATCATAACATCATAGGCTGCCTCCTGGTTTTTGAACACGGATCCCCTACATCAAAAGAATATGCAACTCAAAAGATGTTGCCACATTACTAGAATCTCATTCAGTCATTAATAATTAGTCCAGTCCATTATACAGTATTAATGTCTCCCAGGGTGAGGCTACTCAGGTTTGCAGGCCTACCTTCAATCTTTTTTTTTTCTTTTTAACGTTCCCATAATTTTTTTCTAATGTAATTTTTAAAATTTTTGTGGGTACATAGTAGGTGTATGTATTTATGAGGTACATGAGATGTTTTGATACAGGCATGCAATGGGAAATAAGCACATCCTGGAGAATGGAGTATCCATCCCCTCAAGCATTTATCCCCTTCAATCTTGGCAGCATCCAAAAATAGCAGTGGTCTCAGCAAACACATAACTTCACTCTTTCAGGTATTTGGTATACTTGCGTTAAGAGACAAGTACACCAAACAGCGGTCTGAACCTCTTTCAAGGTGTAAATATTGGGTTTCCTAAATTAATAACCCATTTATTCATTTCTTTACTCTCAGCTACCAGTTCTCCTTCTCTCCGCTAACACCCAAATTTTTTCCCCTTTGGAAAGGACCTTTGAATTGCCACTGTGTCAGTCTAGATTGCAGGCAGCACTGCTACTCTAGCAAGTGCCTTCTCCTCAGTCCATTTCCATTCAGAGAGCATAAGGTTACACAAGTGCAAAACTAGTGAGCTATTTTTGCCTGCAGGCAATATAGCTGCATTCACTCTTAGCCTCAGTTTTTCTAGATGGGGTAAAGGCACAACGGACCCCCATCAGGTCCTTAGGAATTCTGGGGGAAGGAAAAAATTGTTGAGGTGATTTGGGGAATGAAGAAGAAATATATATAGTCATTATTTCATTATACTCCTCCCTTGGCAAGCACTGCCCAGTCTTAGCAGCATCCTCCCCTGTCCCCTTCCCCGGATCAACCATAAAAACAGAGAGAAATCTAGTGGGGCACTCCTTGAGTCCTCCCCACGCTGAGTGTGGGCACACTCACGAAGGCATGTAAGCTAGCCTTCATGCTTTCATCTCTCCCTGTTTCACACAACTGATGCTTCCATTGCTTGTTTACTTCTCTACCAAACTATTACTCGAAGGAGCATTATCTCTCTGCCCATTGTTGGAAATTATGGGTTGTATGGTGTATTCTTTGGTCTGAAGAAATGATGCTTGGCCATCCAAATCCATGCAATATATTCGGTTTTTTTTTTTTTTTTTTTTTTTTTTTTTAATAGCCCTCTGAGCATTTTCATCTTCCATTGGGTAAGCAAAGCCCATTTCAGAGAAAGTGTCTATTCCTGTCAGGACTCATTTGTAGCCCTCAGGGTTATCAGCATCAGTTTTCCCTTGCCAGCTATGATCAGGGCCTTTCCACTGAGGAATCTGCCCCATGGCCATCAACGTTCTCTGTCTTTTTTGCTGATAAACAAAACAGTTTTTATTGACATTCTGTGCCTGAGGATGTAAGAGTAACATGTCCAGATTCAGCCCATTTCTGCACTGCTGCAATACTCCCATATCCCATATCCACTGATTTCATGGATCCAGGTGATTGCCTTAGGAGAGCACATGGGGATATCTGCTTGTTGATTCCAGTCACTTTCCAAAACTGGACTAGGGTTCTTCTTATGGGCATTTACCTGCTCTACCTTAATACACCCCTCAAATTTCCTTTAAATAGGCCAGATTTCCATCATCCTTTTGCCTGAGTGTATGGCCAGGCCATTGGTCACTGCCCTTGAGTCAGTAAAAACCCAAACACACAGGGGCTTCCACCACTGTTAAACTCTTCCATTACTGTTAGGAAAACAGGATGCCGTCCAACCCACTGAGCTGATCTGTTTTTACCTTCTTTGGGCAAAGTAGCAGGCTTCCAAACAGGATGTTGTCCGTTCACTTCGAAACTGCTGTCAGTAAACCAAGCAGCTCCAGTGGAGAGCTGGTCATGGTGCACTGTCCAAATGTCTATAGAATCCAACAGCACCCTACACAGTTTCAGAGTCAGTTCTAGGGGTAAAGAGGCTCCCTGCCTGTACATATCTCCTCCTTCCATCCTCCAGGTCGCATACTCCTATATAAGCCATTTCCATTGTATTACAAAACACTTCTGGACACTGCCGTCCCTATTAGAGCACCTCTCTGCTATCACCCAAAGCATTCTGGTTATTTCAAGTTTCAGTGTTCTTCATTCATAGGGGTAGCTTCAGTTAATGTCCAATAACAAGGTAGTAAATGCACCTCTAGTGAAAATTCTCCAGTCCAAAGTCCCAGTAGTTGTTGCTGGGAAGTGCTCACGGGCTTTTGCCATGAGCCCCAGTAACAGCTCCACAGATAATTATCAGGTGAAGAATTTGTCCCTACCAGCACTCCAGTTTCCACTCTGCACTATGTGGTCTTGGGCAATCTTCCTGAGATTCCCATTTAGCATATCCAATTGCCTGAAGGCCAGGTTTACAGGCCTTCTGCTTTACAGTGTTAGGTAGGGGAAACATTCCCCAATCAGATACAACGTCCATTCCCACGACACAATCAGGTAAAAGAGACACAACCACTTCACACGAACCAGGCTGAAATATACCAACTTCATAATCACATAAACCCTTACATTTTTCTGTTCTAGTTCCAGGAACTTCTCTTCTCCACACGCAAACCATTTTACTCTTTCTTGTGCAAAAAGCTTTAGGTGTGGGGCTGGGCGCAGTGGCTCGTGCCTGTAATCCCAGCACTTTGGGAGGCCGAGGTGGGTGGATCATGAGGTCAGGAGCTTGAGGCCAGCCAGGCCAAGATGGTGAAACCCCATGTCTACTAAAAATACAAAAATTAGCTGGGCGCAGTGATGGGTGCCTGTAATCCTAGCTACTTGGGAGGCTGAGGCGGGAGAATCGCTTGAACCAGGGAGGCGGAGGTTGCAGTGAGCCAAGAATGTGCCACTGCACTCCAGCCTGGGCAACAGAGTGAGACTCTGTCTCAAAAAAAAGGAAAAAAAAAGAAAAAAAAAACCTTTAGGTGCCCAGCCAGAGGTTGAGCTAAAGGACCCTAGCCCTTTTGCCAATCTGTATTTTGATTAATCTGCCTCAGGCAATGTCAGATCAGATTTCCCATTGTAATCTCTGCTTTTTGACTTTTTAAGTTTCTCCATACTGGAGGGAATACGGCAAACTGGTTTAAGGCCCTTTTATGCTGGGGGAACATCACAGGCTCCGTCTGGTCCACTTGACCTTCCACAGTGTTGTGGTAAGAGCTCCGTCTTAACCCCATCAATTTCCATTTTATTCACGCCGTTTCTTAGTAACCAGTTAAACATTTCTACCCTGCTTGGATGAGTCCTATGACTCTCCCCTTTTTCTCTTCCCATTTTATTTTTAATTCCTTAGTATCAGTGAGACCCATACATGGAAGCTAAGACCACAAATCAGATAAGGCTTCTTGAACTGTTGTTCGTTTCTGCAGGAGTAACGTCATATGGGGCACCCATGTAGAAAGCACTTCCTTAATCACAGAATTTACCATAATCTGGGTAACAGACATATTCAGGGGCCAAATATCCCAGTCATCATAAGGCCAGTCCAACATGACTTGCACAGGAAGCATATCAGCTGCTTCCTCTGAGACGCTCCACTTGGCATTTATAGGGAGAGTTGGGCAGTCCCTCCTCTCACTGTAAACTGACTTTACAGTGGCTTTTATTCAGTTCACTACACTGGCTGTTTCCTTGGGAATAAACTCTTGTATATCTGGATCATACATATCCATCTGTGATTGTTCACTATGAACTGTGGATTCTGCATCAACCCAAACATGTTCTTCTCTGCAGCATTTAAAACCAAAGACACTGCTCCTAAATTAGTTACTCTCACAATCCATTTTAAAACAGGTTCCTCAGGGAGCTTATGACACCGATCCACAAAATGAGATAATTCCTTTACACTGTACCCTCTAGTTTCAATAGTTTCTTGGTTTTGCCCTTCCCCCATACCGACTAACTTCTTGGTGACCAAAAAAAAGGTCTTTGAGGTACTTTCTGTTGCCTCCACATAATTTTCGCCTTTGTGGGTGGCTTTAAGGCTAGAGGCCTGAGCTCAGAGACACACATCAGACCTCAGTCCAGCCCCGAGGCCTGACTCAGAATCCTCTTTTACTTTCATTTCAGCTATTATAGATAGCAGTAACCAAGGGATAGTGTGTTTAGCACGGTTCTTATTATTTTGAATTCTCTTGCATATCCAGTAAGCCAATTTCTCAAAAATTGAGACTGCTATCATCCTTTAATTCCACTGGTAACTTTTACCTGTAGTAATGGAATGCAGTGTAACTACAGTTACATACCATGGGTGACTAGGTAGCCACCCAGGAATTAAATTCCTCATCCTCCCTTCTTTCATCCTTCTTTTTTCCAAACCATATGTTTCTGTGGGCCAGGGCCATTCTAGCAAATCCTACTTTTGACACCAATTGTGTATGAAAAACTCAAACCAGGTTTCTCCTCTGTTCTCACACCAAGATAACAGTAATCAACACAGAAGACTTCTGTGATCAAATGTTTGGAGGATTTTCCCAAATACTAAGCAGCAGGTAACAGCTGAATGTCCTAGAATTCAATCTGATGCTATCTACCTGGAGATAGCGTCAGATTCCATGGGTTGAGGGCTCGGTCCTTAAGACTGCTCCCCCTGCTTCCAGATACTAGTTGTAAGTCTGGGCCCCAGAAATTCTGACAGGCTTTAAGTGGGGGTTCCCATAAACCCCACTTTGGGTTTGATTAATTTGCTGCAGTGGCTCACAGAACTCAGGGAAACACATTTAGTGGTTTAATATGAAGGATATTACAAAGCATACAGATGAAGAGATGTGTAGGGCAATCTAGTGGGAGGGGGCATGGAGCTTCCATGTCCTCCCTGGGTGCACCACCCTCCAGGAACCTCCACATGTTCAGCTATCCGGAAGCTCTACAAATCCAGTACTCTTGTCATTTTATGGAGGCTTTATTACACAGGCCAATTGACAACCACGTAGAACTATGATGAAATAAAAAGTGCATGATTTAACCCAACAAGACCTAACTGTTCAGATCTTTCTGGGCCTTTCTGGGTAGCATTCCTTCCTCTAGAGTATGGAGCAGAAACATCTCTGGAATGAGGGTTTTTTGACCCACAATCAGATTAGATTGCTGCCTTTGGTAGGTAAAAGGAGGACAAGAGAAGGTCAGAGAGAGATTACGTTTCCCGAGGCATAAAGTGCCCCAACATTATAACAAGAACTACGGGAGCTGTAAGCCAGGAACTGTGGATGAAAATCAATATACCTATCGTAACACCTCAGCACACATGGATATGTTTACTTATTTATTGTTTGCCTTCCCCCAGTTAAAATGCAATGTCCATGATATTAAGGGTTTTATCTGTTTTGTTTCATGATGGTCTGCAATAACTAGAAGAGCACCTGACAAGAGGTACTAAATCAATCTTTGCTGGCTGACTGACTGAATGATGTATGCCATCAAATTCACTTCCCAATATCCCATTACATGTTGACACCTGCCATCAAATCCTAGGTGGTACTTCTGGGTTTGGGACTAATGACATTATTGTCGTCTAGATACTCAAATAAGCTCTTACAAAGTGGACTGTGGGGTGTTGTGTATGGCCTTTTGAGCTGAACTACAAAGATATGTTCACGAAATGGGAACTATGTTAGCATGCCTCAACTTACATAATTTATGGTCTATACATTTTTTCTTCAAGTTTTTAACCCATGTTTCTTTAGGTTTGGATTAATTATTCTATTTTGCATTATGATATATACTTCACAACAATGTGGACTATTTCAAACAACAAATAGTCACTCATTAAATTGTAATCTGTTCATCGTGGCTTATCTAGCCAGAATAAGCACTGTAGATTTGAACAGAGGTCATTTTAAACCATGAATTTTAAGAGTCATAAAGAATAATCAAAGGTTGCCAAGCCTATTCTTTCACCTTGCTTACAAATTCCTCCCAATAAAAACAATACACAATGACGACCGTGACAGCTTCATGTAACAAGTTCTTATCTTACTATTATCTAATTATTTTAAGTTACAGTAAGTTCTTGTTTGACTCTGTTGAGCTGTGACTTTCACTGTTTTTTGTCTTTCCAGCTCGATAGATGGGCACTAGTTGTTGGGGGTGGTAACACTATATAAATGACTGGCTACTCGTGCCTGTGGCTGAATGGTGCCTATGTTCAGGACACTATATTGTGCACATATGCAGATCTGTTCTGTGATTCAGGATCCTCCCACTTAGGGTCTTAATCTGCCATCACAATCCTTTATTCAAAAAGCATGACTGCCTTGTGAACAGTCCTAAAGCCTAATCTGGCAGATAAGGCTCTTAAGATCGTGGCCAGGCATGCCTCTCTTACCCATATCACTCCTTAAGAAAACACGATCCCACAGCCACAGCTACATTCCAGAGTGAAGTGTTGTTCTTCATTTAAAGCTTAAGTGGACTTGGAAAATCATCTTGAGTTACATCCCAAAGCAGGGAAACACAGCTTGCATGGTAAAAGAAAAGCTGTCATCTCCCCCGTTTTGTGCCACCTAGGGACATGTTCCCAAGTTCCTTCTGGTTATGCATAACCACAGCAACACCACCACCAATTAGGTGAAAGCCTTGAACTTAAAGATAAGCTATCCGGGACAGGAACCCTTTCTTTCACGGACTCACTGTTCAGACTCAACATTTCAGCAGCCTGCCTTGGCCGACATGTGCAAGGCTAGAGTGGAAACCTGAGTATTTCTTCAATCGTGCAAGCATTTTCTAATCTCCACTCAAGGTCACATAAATATGCACAAACCAATTCAAGCTCAGTTATTATGTAAACAAGGGGGCAGTGTTTGTTGGCAGTGCAGCATGCTGTAGTGCTATTAGTTAAGGAAAAGTAGAATTACCAAACATGTCTTGTTAGGTGCATTAATGCCATTTACACTCATTCTTCAGATAAGTAAACTAATTAGAAACAGACTCAGCACTTCTCATTCCAAACCCTAACACATTGGAAGAATAATAATAAAGAGACAGAGGTAAGCTTTGTGCCAAACTTGCACACGGTTTTAGGAAACAGGCAGGACTGTTTCACTGAGCTCTTCATTCCAAGACCATGTAAATGACTCAGCCATAACTCCATTAGGTTTCTGCTGATGCAGTACAAGAACTGTAAACACACTAAGTAACTACAAACATAGGTTATTGGCTGTTTGCATGTTTTTCTATGTTGTCTCTTCTCATAATGGCAAGGGACAGAAATGTTTACCACAGATCTATTTTTGGCTTTTGTTTTTATTTACCCCTCAGTCTTTTAATTTGCAAACTGTATTTGCATTAAAGAAATTTTTGACAATGTAGAAAAGTATAAAGATAATAAAAACCACTTGTAATTACACCATCCAAAGATACTGTTATTTTGTTCTGTTGCATTTCTTTAAATAGTTCTGTCTCCACACTCACATGTTTATGCATATGTCCATGCTTTATTTTGTTTGAAAAAGTAGGCATAACACTGTATATATTTTACAGGCACATAATACTATACATGTTTTTCCCAAGGTATACCATTAACATTTCCCTATATAATTAAGACTAAAAATATGTTTATTGCATCCCATTCTGTCATATGAATATACAATATTTACTTAAGTAAGCTGTTCACAATTTATTAGTTTCTGATTTTTCACTATTCTAAATAATGCTGCACCGAATATACTTGTATATATATCTTTGCATACATATGTGTTATTTCCTTAAAGCCTGCCCTTTTAAAGCACACACACATGAACATGTGATTGTTGATCAGGGCAATGTTCATAGCTGTTAACTCAAGAAAATTTAACAAAATCATGTGGGCTGTCCAAGGTTCGGACTATTGAGACGACATTTATCCAGATTTTCCTATGGTGACCCTTTTTCACTGTGGCCTGAGATGTGGTAGAGTATACTCTGAAATTAAATGCAAGTAGAATTTGCCAGTGAGATCTGTGACAGAATCAGAAATTAAACTCATGTCCTGTACTACTGTGACCTTGATGCTCTTGTCACAGCTAAAGATGGAAATAGGGCAACACAAACAAGACTGTGTCAAATGGAGGAGGAGGCTCACTTAAGGCATAGAGTCTCATCCTTTCATATCCATAAGAAGGTATGCATTCCTGATGAACATTACCTCTGTAGGTGTCCATACCTCATGTCCTATAATTAACAACTCCCACACGCTTGTCTACCTGGAATTGTACAACATACTCATCAAAGTCCACTTGAAAGTCATTTCCTCTGAGAAGCTGTCCCTGATCTTTCCAAAGAATCATGGCTACCTCTGAGATCCCACAACATTCTCTCTTGAAAAATCATTGCTTGCGTGTGGAGTTCACTCGCAAACAATACTTCTGGAAAACAGGGACTATGTCTTACTGACCTCTGTGGGTCCACAGATTCCGATATATAGCAGGGACTCAATAACTGTTGGCTGAATTAATGAGTGGTGATTGGGATATTAATACCATGAACAATGGCTCCCTGTCACCCCTGGACACCCTGACAAGCTCCTCAGCCAGGTTTAGAACATGGAGAATATGGAAGCAGAGATGCCATTTTGGTGCCTGCCTCTTCAGCCATGATAGCCTCACCCATCCATCAGTGACTCGTCACCATAACCATTGTTCACCAACACCGTAGAGTGTCTGACCTATTTAATGATCCCTTCCAGGAGACAGCGCGTGTCTGTGAATGCCTTATCCAAGGCAGAAAGAAAACAGAGGGCTTGGTTACCTGCGGGTCACCTCCATCATGTCTACACACTTAGAAATACATACATATAGAGATAACACTCATTTCTGTATTCACATGCAAACACATACATGCTCAGTCCTAGGCAAGATCAAGAGAGAAAAAAAGAAGAGCAAAATGGGAAGAGCAGAATATAAAATGAAAAGCCTAACAAAAGACTGTGCATGTTTTATGTGAGAGATGGATCCCCAGGTGGGAGACAGAGGAGGTAAATATACGATCAGCAAAGGTGCCACCAGATGCTCATTATAAATAGAGGCAGTACAGCATGAGCAGTTTAGCACGGTTTTAATCTGTCACCTTACCGAGCGTGCAGCCTGGAGGCAGGAAGCTGATCACAAAGGCGGTGTGCAGTTCTTCGACAGAATCTTTATCAGCCGGGTGAAGGGATGATGACTATGTTAATGAGACAACAGTAGAAAGATATGACTATCAAGTTCTGTTTCTCAAACTTTAGTGTGCAGAAACGATGGCTTGGGATCTTGTTAAAAAACATAGATAGTTCCAACCCTAAATACATTTGGTAAGTCTGTGGCAGAGGCTGCGAAACAACATTTTTAGCATCCACCCAGCTGAAATCTGAGGCAGGTTTGAAGACCATTCCTAAAAGAAACACTGCTGCAAAGGGAGTGAAAAGAGATACAGAGGCAGGGAAGGACAAGGCAAGAACTAAATTACCTAAAGGCACCCAAACAATGCATACTTTGTCATATCGCAATTATTAAAGTAAATACCAATGATTTACTCCACTTAAGCGAAAATATTCTGACATTAGTATTACTTTGTTGGCTTGAGGTAATGAGGCCAGAACCTTATAAGCCTGTTTAGTTTCTCATCTATTTCTACCTCTAAATATCTGTCTATTGTAGTCAGTACATACAGGATCACCACAAGAACCATGATGCCTTTGTTATAGGTTCATGCTATGAGCTGTGTAGCTTATTAGTGAACAGGTTAAGAAAATGAAGAGAAGGTGGTTTCTCCATTTGTTTAGACACTCCTTCCACAGAGCTTTCCCTGACCCCTCAGCTCTTTCTACTGCACAAGCGTCCTGCAGTTCCTTTCCTTGGTGTTTGTAGTACTTGAAATAAATTACTCTCACTCTGCCTTGTTCACCATCAGGCAAGCTCCATAAGCACAGAGTATCATCTGTCTTGTTCAGCTGTGTATGGTCAGCACTAAGAACCATGACAGGCACATTTTAAGTTCTCAAACATTTTTGCCCAAAGAATGAAAAAGTTTTACCTTCATTGATTAAAATCTACACCAAGGTAATCTGGCTAGAATGAGACTCATGATTTAAGAAGCTTAAAATTTACTATAGTGATGAATGAACTATGTCTTGATTGATGAAAGTCTACTCCAATGATAGGACTCAATGGAGAATAATTAACTGAGAAGATACTGAAGATTAAAATGAAAAGACAGACATAGGACTGTTTTCCCCAACAGTGGACTCCATCGCCATCTCTCTTTGGTGGGCCATTTCTTTCCTTCCTCCTTTTCCTGAGTCACAGAGGCAAGCTGGTGAGAGGACGAAGAGGCTACTGGGCTCAGGGGTGCACTAGAGTTTATTGTGGTAGGAGACAGAGGCTGGCCAGCTGCATCAGGTGTACCACCTCTGTGGGCAGGGCCTGAGCTGGAAGCCTGGTCAGAGGAGCTGCAGGCTGAGCTCTGGTCACCTACCTGAAAGAATACCAGGAAACGCTGTGACGATGATCTAGAGCAAATGCTGCCCCTTCATCTATAGCAGCTAAGGTATTTGGAATTGCACCTTTATGCCTTCAAGCTCCATCAGGTCCTTGATCTGTACTAAAGAAAGCTTTGTCTTTTCCATAATGTCTAGTTAACTGCCCAACAGCATAATTATTTCTTCTGGGTGGGAAAATCAGGGTTTTCAGGAACAGGGCCCACGCTTAAGTGTTTTGAAAACTTCCCTAAGTATCCTGATAGAGTCTCTTGGTAAACAGTTTAGAATTCACATCAGCTTGGCATCAACGAAGAGCCCACGTATTCTTGCTGGCTACATGATTATCCTAAGAAATATTATGTTTCCTGCCTTCTTTATTTCATCTAAGGTATTTAGAATCGAGATTTAAAATTAGTTTTTGTCTTTGTGCCTGAATTACCAGATTTTAACAATTTGTTCTGCAGCTTTCTTTCCATCTGTGAGCCAAGATCAGCACTCTGGAGGAGAATGTACTTCAAAGCTAACACATCTGGATTCAAATTTGTATTCTCTTATTCAATTGCAGTAGATCCATGAACAGAAAAGTTAGCCTCATTTTCCATATGTATAAAATGGAGATAATGACAACAAACAAAATAGGTATAACGCTGAGATAATTAAGTGAAATAAACTATTAATAGTACCTTGATCCCGGCATTTAGTAGGCATTCAATAAATATTACTTCCCCTGACCACCACCACACTTTCTCTCAGAAAAGGTCTTAGCTTGCCTGCAAAGCACTCCTGAGTGTCTAAACATGGAGAATTTTGCAGTCCTCCTCCCACAGGGAGAAGCACCACTCCCAACAGTATTTCCCAGTCCGACACAGCATGCCATGTTTTCCTTAATGAGGAAAGGAGTTCTCAACTAAGTGAAATATTCTTTGTTGTGGCTTGCATACCATCTAATATTTACCTTGTTTTTATATTTTCTACTTAGAAGTCCCAAGTTGAAAGACAAAAAGCACTATCTGAAAAAGGCTTGTATGGTAAATACAAAGATAAGCTTCCTACTAACATATCTGTAAAATACTTAAACACAGAAATACAAAGTAATTTTACCACAACCTTCAATTCAAACATATAGGTGCCTGCTCACAATGAAATGTGACTAAGGTAACAGATGTCCCTCAATTGTGGATTTTAATAAAAAAGTTAGAAAATATGAAGGCATGGCAATTAATGAAATGGAAAGAACTACTAGTTATATTATGCTTATCGACTGGCACTAAGCCACTGACTGGTTGACATTTATTATCTGATTTAATTCTTACAATAAACCTATGAGTTAGAAGTGGTTATCAGTATTTTACAAGTGAAGAAACTTCCGGAAAAAAGAGGCTAAATAACTTAACCCAAGGTCACCTAGCTAGTGAGTGAGAAGCCAGGATGCTGGCCCAGTTCCAGGGGATGCCAAGGCCTGGGCAGGGTATCCACACAGTAGTATCTGCCTTCCAAAGGCATCACTAATATAACCAACACCTGATCATCCAAGACACACAGTCTCACCTGACTCTGGGCTGACTTCCACTGTCCAGGAATGAACTGGCATCGAACTCTGGCTAACGAGGCCAATCTCCTAGAAATGGCAGTTCCAGATGTCCAGAGCATAGGTCCAGAATCTGAGCTATTTATTTAGAATTTTCCAGGGAGGCATCAGTGACCTACTAACTGTAGTCATGGGCGTAACCAGGCTTGGGTGGCTTTGGTGGGAGGGGAGCAAACAGAATCTGGCATGTAAGAAGAATCTCTTTCTCCGCTGACAAATGACAAATCCCACTTACTTCAACACACACATACTTCTAAGGAAGTCACTGACTTGCCTTCAACAAGCAGGGCTTACCAACCAAGATGTTACAAACTTGATTTCCACATTCTGAGCTTCAGCTTGGCACTTTCAAAATTCCCCATCAGATCTATTTTCAAGGTTCGCATGGCAACATTGCTTGTAAACAGCTCAGTGCTTACTAACAAAAATGTAAATGTAAATCAGGCCACAACCTAACAAAAGACAAGAAGCAAATTTTGAGAATGGAGGAAGAGAAAGATGTACTTCCCATCTGACCTGTTTACAAGTCTGATCTTCACACATCAAGTGAATGCCTTAGAAAAGCAACACCTTTTGAACAAGAATGTGCATAACAAATGCTTTCAACAGGGCAAGCCAAATGGAATAAAATGATCTCTTTTTCTTTCTGGTTGAGAGTAGTATGACTGCTGCACTTGTTAAAAGCAGTCATTACTGCCATAAGTAAAATAAAATAACATTTATTGTAACGTTTCTGTAACTCCTTACATTTGCTCTGATTTGAGATTTTAAGCATGATTGTGAGAGAATTGAGTTCCAGTTATTTTCATGGCCAGCAGCAAAGAAATTAGTGAAAACTGCATTACAGAATCCGTCTCAGTAATGGTTTAACATGCGGTTTTTCCCCTCCAATGCAGTACAGCTTAGGGAGGTTTTCACTGGGAAGAGTGGACAGCAGCTTTGATTCGGACCCCTGATGTTCAAAGTAATTTAGTAGCAGGCACTTTTCTGAAATTTCCTACTAATCGAGTTACTTATGCAGGCTCTAATAACTAGTTACATGAGTTTCGTGAGTTTGTTTGTTTTTTCCTGGTACCTGGACAACCGCTAGAGGCAACAAATTTATCTCTCTTATGAGCATTTAAATTTCATTTTTTAACTCCAGAAGTTGCCCTGAAAATAACAATCACAAAGGCAAAGGAAATATCAAGATATAAATCAGTCTCTTCACTAATGACTTAGGAACTGGAGGTAAAGAGGATATGCAAGGAGGAGAACCTAGTAGGGTAAATGGAGAGACTGAACATTTAGACCCAACCACCGTGGAAGAGAGCAGGGACAATAAGGAATGGATTGGTGGCCAAGGGAACAACATAAAGGAGATTTAAATGGGAAACAGGGTTTAAGGTTGTTTTTACTTTTGGAGATGAGGTCTTGGAAGGTAATGCATTTTAAAGGGCATTTCTGTCACAGTTCATTACAATATGTGAAACAAAATGATGACAGAGCTTGGATCTAAAATGCTTCACCCTACCAGGTGTAGTGGCTCACACCTGTAATCCCAGCACTTTGGGAGGCCGTGGCAGGCAGATCACCTGAGGTCAGGAATTTGAGACCTGCCTGGCCAACATGGCCAAACCCCTTCTCTACTAAATATACAAAATTAGTCAGGCCTAGTGTTAGGCGCCTGTAGTCCAGGTTACTCGGTAGGCTGAGGCAGGAGAATCGCTTGAACCCGGGAGGTGGAGGTTGCAGTGAGCCGAGATCGCACCACTGCACTCCAGCCTGGGCTACAAGAGCGAGACTCTGTCTGAAAAAAAAAAATAAAATGCTTCACCCTGTGCTCTTACCTTGAAAGGATCATGTAATAGTTAAGGACAATGGATAATTAAATATTGCCTACTCTGCTACTCTATACAAAAACAACTGATTGAATAAATTGGGGCAACTACCACAAGATACTTTCATCAAAGGATTGTCTGCAATAGCAAATACAAGAACCAAAATCAAATGCCTATATATATATGGTTTTAAATAAATAAGTGAATCTCATTACAATGGGATAATAACAGCCTTTAAAAAATGAGGTTAAACTACATTTACTGGCACAGCAGGATGTTCACAATATAGTCCTAAGTGAAATAAGCAGAATACAGAACAGTGTATCTTACACTCATTATATCTATATATACCTAGATATATAAAAACACATACACATGTATAATAGCCTACACTACTATATATATACACACATATGTGCATATTCATATGCATCTAAAGTATATGTAGATAGTATAATTAGCATATATTTAAATATAATAGTTTAAATATATATACATATATGTATATAAACATATATATGTATATCTTTTTCTCATATACCAGTTGGCTTCCCTGTATTTGCTTAAAAGAATAAATAACCATTGTTAAATAAACTGTTGCTCCTACGTATCTAAGAACTTGCCAATAACATTCTCCATATGGATTGCAGTTAATAATGAAGTGTTGAAGTCTGCAGTTTTTAAGATCTGACTCTAAGTCTTTTTTATTTGGTGTTTATATTTGAAACCGATATGCTTTTCTGACATGGCATCTTAAAAGATATATACCTCCAAATTAGGTAAATACAGGTCAAGCCATTTTCGCTGGAAGAATGAAAAATGAAGACACTGAACTAAACTTTTTATATATTTACAAGTTCATAGTTATAAAAGAGTAATATATATGTAAATAGGTACAACAAAATATTAATATGGTTATATCTGGATTGTGAAAATTTGTGTGAACTTGTGTTATATATTTATGTATTGATTGCATTTGTTTGGTCTTTAGATTTGTTTCTTTTGGTCTCCTAGCCTACGTACTTAACAAAAAGAAGAAAACCAAACTACGATAAACCAAGCAAAACACCTATAACATTAGATGTAAGTTTTCTTTTTAGGTGCCATGGTATCAAAAATATCTGGAGAACTCCAGTTTTATCATCAGATTTTTTTTTTTTTTTTTTTTTTTGCCACTTGTATGTGTCAATTGTGTCCCAAACAAATTTGTCTTTCTTTTCCTTCCTCATGCCTATTTCTTTTGACAATGACATTAGTTAACTCAGAAAGCAGTTTGACTCTTCAGATAATAAAATGGAGAGGTGATGATTTTAGGAGATATAAAATACAAACAGGTTAATTATTTTCATTTCTTCTTTTTCTTTTTGTATTAATTCCTAAGACTCCAGTCAGCCTTTAAAGCATAAATATGTGCCACATTTCCCTATTATAGTGACAAGAGACAGACAAATTCCTAGGTAGACAAGGACAGATCCCTGGTGAAAACCCACCTTCAAGCCAAGGATAGTTTAAAGCCTGAAAATTGAGCTGCCAGTTTCAGATAGAATCCATGACCAGAGTGAGAACTTCCATCCCCATCTTATCCTCTCTCTCTCTCTCAACTGGTTCCTTCTGAATGATGCCTTTTAACCAGTCGAATCGTGCTTTTTTCCAAGTGCATCCATGAACCAATCAGCATACACTCCCCCATTCGAAGCCCATAGAAAACCCAGGACTCAGCCTTACAGATGGCTACCTATGTTTGAGTCTTTTCTTGATGCTGAGAGTTTTCCTTCCGTCATGCCATAAAATTCTACTCTGCCTTACTCACTCTCCAGTGTTCCTGTACCCTATTCCTCTTGATAGCAGGATAAGAACCTGGAACATGCTAAAATGCAGGAGCAAAATAGCTGTAGCCCTCCTGTTCACTAAGCTGTGGGTGGTGAGAGTCAAAGGGCTGTAACACTCCTTGCTACTAGCTGAACAACAGGAGAGAAGAAGCCGTGGGCACAACTCCCTCCTACTCCCCAAACTACCAGAGTGAAAAAGCCACAGCACTTACACAGACAATATGGAAAGATGAGAGATATATGTTTATCAGCTATATTAGTCTTGTAAATGATATGAGTTGATTAATTTGACCTTCTATTATCATGGATTTGTTAATGTGAATTTATAAACAGATAGGTAGATGGACAGGTAGGTGGGTAGGTAGATACATAGATGGACAAAGACTAAGACAGACTAAGATGAGCAGGTATAAAAAATTTATGCAGTAATAAATTTTGCAAATACAGCAACTTTTAATTAGACGTTTTCCTTGGAATCTAGGTATATGTAGAAATGTGTCCTCCTAGGGAAGGAAGACACAAAAATAATTGCCATCTGAGGGAAATACAAAATCACCATTAGGGAAATATCACAGTTGCAGGCAACATTCACCAATTAACACTAAAATCACTGTTCAAATGTTTGAGGAGAAATAGGATGTCGGCATTAACTGAAAGTATCTCACCCAAGATATTTATCGATTAGAAATAGAAAATTGGCCCTTCACAGTGGAGAAACCCAGTAGACATTATCTTAACCAAGTGATCAAGGTTAATGTCACCAGTAATAATACATACGTATAGCCATCATGTATCCCCGATACGATTCGCTGAGAAGGGTACAACATTACTTCTGTGGTATCCCTCGCCAAAAGTGTATAACCTCAATCTAATGATGAGAAAGTACCTGAAAAACCTAAACTGATAGATATCATACAAAATATCTGGCAAGAACTCATTAAAGGTATCAAGATCACAAAAGACATGGAAGAAATGAGGAACTGTCACAAATTATTGGAACAGACTAAAGAAACAACAGTATAAGATCCTGGATCAGATTCTAGAATTGAAAAATGACATTAGGCAAAGAAAAAAACATAACTAGTGAACGCTAATAAGATATGAAGTTTAGTCAATAGTATTTTTCCAAAGTTAATTTCCTAGTATTAGGGGAAAATTAGTAAAGAGTATATTTAGTGAACTCTCTTACTATTTTTGCAACTTTTCAATAAGCATAACATTATTTTAAAATAAAGCTTTTTAAAATGGGGGAAAATTGCCATCCGCCTGCCTTCTGGGTTGGAGTCTTATTCCATAGATGTCAAAAGAGCTTTCAAGTCTTCAAACAAAGTTTTCTGTTTTATCTAAGCATAGACGTATCCTAAGTCTCAACAAAATGGCTAAAAGAGACTTTTCACAATCAATATGCTAAATTGATAAACTGGTAGTGCCTCCCACTGTTTTTAATGATGTCCTCCAATCAGAAGGGGCTTTCCAACTCTCTGGGGAGTAGCAGAGTGGGAGAAAGATTGTTTTATTAACAATCTGTAACTATCAATCTGTAACTATCTATCTATAGTTACAATCTGTAACTATAATCTGTAACTATCAATCATAATAAAAATAACCAGTAGCTAAAGAAGTTTTAGACATGAAAATATGTGGTGATTAATATAAATAACATGAAACAACTATATATGCTTACATCTCCTTACACTGAAAGGTAAAAACAATTTTTCCTCATAAAGAACACCTCTTCAAATGTGTATTAACTGCACTATGGGATCATTTCTTACGTGGAATATAAAAATGTACATATTCTTCTAATTAAAATGATGGCAAAAAACGTAACTTACATAATCGTTTCTTAACGGAAATTTAAAAAATTATAACAGACATTGACTTCTTATTTTTGACTCTGAGATTGTGGTTAATGTCCACATTTTTTCACTCTGTAGACACACAATCAATATTGTTAAAGGATGACCAACGAAATACATGTATTCATTATCTATATCTAAAGTTTCCAAATAAAATATTTCACATTAGTCACTGTGTTCCTTTCTGGGGAAGATCCCAAGTCTGCAACTTGGATAATACTCAGTTCTGTCGCACGTGACTCAGTGAAAGGCAGAGCCCACACAGACAGGAATCCCTTGACTGTACCAGATACTCTTTACCAGGAAGATGGGCTTCCCTTGGTTGAACCAAGTGGATGAAACCAGGGATGTACATACATATATTTCAAATTAACTTTTATCTGGTTAATACTGTGTAAGTAATAAAGACAGCCCTGTTACGAAGTAGCTTATAATTCAGCACAGAAGGCAAAAATATTTCTAAAGTAATCACAGTGTATATAAGTATCAAGCTACATAGTGAGGTCAATAAGCCAATCAGCAGCACAATGAACACCCAGGTATTGAACCACTGCTATCTAGGTAACGGGCAGTGCTTGATGTTAGAAATACAAAGGTGAACACTTACTCTCTCTGCTCTCAAGGAATACATAAATCTAAGGTGAGGGCGGGCTGGAGAGTTAGGAAATGCATATAAACAATATAGGTGGTAAAGTGCTATAAGAAAATAGGAGACACTTGATTTCTTCCTGCATGGAAGAAGGAGACTCTGTAGAGGAGGTAATGTTTGAGCCGAACGGACAAAGTGAAATTATTTTCAAAAGAACAGGAGAAAGGGTATCGCAGGCCTAAAGAACGGCATGCATTAAGTTAGGAGAGCATGAAAGAGGTGAACTATGAGGAATTACACAATGTATGGACATCTGTAGTATATGGTGCATAGGGAGAAGGGGGCAGAAGTTACGGCTGGAAAAGCTAACAGGACCAGGGCAAGATGACCTTTATAACACATTGGGGAGCTGAAGCTTTAAAAATAGATAATGTTGAATCACTGCATATAAAGTGAAATTGGGTGATACAAATTTTGTTGCTACACTGATAAAATACAAAACAGGGACGATAGGCAAAACAAAATCAGAACACTATTATATCTTAACGACAGACTCTTTATGATGAAGAGAGAATCTGAACACTGATTCTAAGGTCTCCAACTAGGGGTACCAAGAGGATGATGCTGTAGTGAGGAATGTAGAGAAGAAACTCATGAGGTCTCCTTGGATATGATCAGCTGAAGAAGACTGTTGAGCATCCCTACAGAAATATCCACTGAGCAGTCAGAGACAGGCAACAGAAAGGCAGAGGGAATAAAAAGTTTGAGGGCTTTGGTTTCTGGTGTAAGGAGCCTGAAAGATACCACTCTGTCCTGACAACAAATAAAGAGGTGAACATATTTTTTTAAGATCCTTAAGAGAGAGGAGGGCACAGGGCAAAGCACTGACTTCAAGACAGGAGACACAAACAGGTGAATACAGGGAGTTGTGGCTTAGAGACTCACAGGTGGAAAGTGCCCTGGGAACCAGGGACAGGTAGGAAGCCCAAACTGTAATTGATGAACTGCTGAAAGCTCAGTGTGGACAATTTTGAAAATTAAAAACTCCAGGGAACTTGTCATAGCACAGGTGGGGAACTATATTGTGAGATTTACCTGCTCAACCAGGTTCCTACAGTAAATATTAAAAAATAATCCCCTCATGCTTCTAGTAGCAAGACAAGAAAGGGAACCATTTTGAAATACGCCAGAGCACTCTGTTCTTCTTAACAAGGTGTGCCCACAGGAGAAACGAATTAACCCGAAGCTAACCTGCTGGGGTTTTATCAGAGGCTATCCGAAACGGGGGAAGGGAAATATCCAACACCGTCACACTCTGGCTATTCTAACCTGTCCTGTTGTTTTCTCCTCAGGGTGGGGGGAGAAAAAAAAAAACCTGAGAAATACTTGTGTAGTTCACAGTCTAGAGACCAATCATAAGACTATAGAGTGCTTAGGACTATAGAGTGCATAGACCTAATCATAGGACTATCGAGTGCTTCCCTTCCACCACATCTTACTACCACTAAAAGACTACTTACAGCTGTTCCATTTACCAAGTCCAAAATAGTCCAGCTATCAAGAAAATATTACAAGGAATATAAAATGGCAAAACCACAACATGAAGAGGCAGAGCAAACACAAGAACGGGATATAGCAGGAACGTTTGAATCATAAGACTGGGAACTTAAAACAACTATGATTAATATGCTAAGGGCTTCAATGAATAAAGCAGACAACATTCAAGAACTTACGGTCGATATAAGCAGAGAGATGGACATCTTAAGAAAGAACCAAAATGAAATTCCTTCGAGGGGCTTACTAGTAGGCTGGACATGGCTGAGGAAACAATCTTTGAGCTTGAGGATATGTTGATAGAAACTTCAAAAACTTAAAAGCACTCAAAACTGAAAAAAAAAAAAAAAAGAAAACAGAATATCAAAGAACTGTGGAAAAAATGTAATAAGAGTAACATAAGCATAAAGTGGGAATGCCAAAGGAGAAGAAAAAGACAAAAGAACAGAAGAAATACGTGACAAAAATAAGGACTGAGAATTTCTCCAACTAATGACAAACTCAAAATTACAGATCCCAGAAGCTTGGAGAAAAGCAAACAACATAAGTGCCTAAAATACTACACCTGGCCAGATACATTTCAAACTACAGAAAAACAAAGATAAAGAAAAAATTTTGAAAGTAGCCGGAGAGATAAAACACCTTACCCTTAAAGTAACAAAGATAACAATCATATCTGACTTCTGAGAAACCATGAGAGCAATATGAGAATGGAAGGAAATATTTACAGTGTTGAGTTGGGAGTGGGGGACCAACCACCTTAGAATTCTGTACCCTGCAAAATTATTCTTCAAAAAATGTAAGATAAATAAAAACTTACTCAGACAAACAAAAATGGATGGAACTTTTTGTTTGGACGAACGGAGGCAGGATGGTGCACTTCCGGGTTCTTCTTCACCACCAACTCTTCCCGTGTGTGCGAGAATGCAGCTGACGCCCGGGAAGGTGCAGATTAATCAGGCATGCACCAGGTGATGTCAATTCGAGGACACCAAGATTTACCTGGTGGCACCTGCGGAGCGCCCCCCCTCCCCCGACATGCCCGTGCCCTGCCTATTGCCCTTCCACTCCTAGAAAAGTCCCTCCCAGAAGATGCGCCGGGGGCGGGCTTTCTCAGCCCCCCACTCTTGTCAGGACTGTATTAGAAACTCCACGCCCACCCCCCTCCCCCCCAGCTCCGGTCCCTGAAGCTAGATGACCAAAGAATAAATTTGCAGTTTTGCTTTTAGCCTTGCCTACTCGCTGGTTCTTTTGTGCCCACTCTGGTGGTCTTAGAAAAACAAATCACTTTTTCCTAGTAGACCTGCCTTGTAAGAAATGCTAAAAATTCTTCAGAGTAAAACAAAATGATATGGATCGAAAATGTGAATCTACATAAAGAAAGGAAGACCATTAGAGAAGGATAAGTGAAAGGAGAATTAAAAACATTATTTTTCTTATTCTTAATTGATCTAACAGGCAACAGAGAACAAAACAAAATGCAAGTTCTTTGAAAAGATCAGTAAAAAAGACAAGCTTCCAGTCAGACAAACTGGAAAAGAAAATGGAGACAGACTTCATAAATTACTACATCAAAAATGAAAGAGGGGCCATAACTCCAGTCCCGAAGACATTAAAAGAATAATAAAGGAATACTATGAACAACTTCATGCCCACAAATTTGATGACTTAGATAAAATGTACCAGTTCTTTGAAAGACACAATTTGCCAAAACTTGCACAAGAAAAAAAACAGACAATCTTACAGGCTTATATCTATAAAGAAATCGATTAACTAATAACCTTCCAAAACAGAAAGCACTAAGCCCAGACAGGTTCACTGGTTAACTCTCCCAAATGTTTAAGAAAGAATTCATACCAATTCTCTGCAATCTCTTTCAAAAGTTAGGGCAGAGGGTCTACTTCCTATACATGTTATATGAGGCCAGCATTATCCTTTGTCCCCAAACCAAACATCTTTGGTTACAAGAAAAGAAAAACACAGACCAATATCTCTTATAAACATAAATGCAAAAACTTCAACAAAATATTAACAAATAGAATCCACAATGTATGAAAATCAACCACAACCAAGTGAGATTTACCCTCACTATGTAAGGCTGGTCCAGTTTCAACATTTGAAAATCAATCAATGTGATCCACACATCACCAAGCTAAAAAAGAAATCAATGACCGTATCAGTAGATACAAAAAGAAAAAATTTGGCAACATCCAATAACCATTTATGATTAAAAAACAAACAAACAAACAAAAAAACTTCTCAGTAAACTAGGAATAGAGGAGAACTTCCTCAACTTGATAATGAAAATCTACAAAGAAAACCCCCCAAAAATCCTATAGCTAACATCATACTTAATTGTGAGAAACTTAAAGCCTTCCCACTAAGAAACAAGGCAAGATGTCCCCTCTCACTACTGCTTTTAAACACTATACTGGAAGTACTAACTCATGCAATAAGATAAGAAAAGGAGGCCGGGCATGGTGGTTCATGCCTGTAATCCCAGCACTTTGGGAGGCCGAGGCAGGTGGATCACCTGAGGTCAGAAGTTCAAGACCAGCCTGGCCAACATGGTGAAACCCCGTCTCCACTGAAGAAAAAGTACAATAATTAGCCAGGTGTGGTGGCAGGTGCCTGTAATCTCAACTACTCAGGAGGCTGAGGCAGGAGAATTGCTTGAACCCAGGAGGTGGAGGTTGCAGTGAGCAAAGATCACACCACTGCACTCCAGCCTGGGTGACAGAGCAAGACTCTGTCTCAAAAAAAAAAAAGGAAATAAAAGGCATACTGATTGGGAAGGAAGAAATAAAACTGTCCTTGTTTACAGATGTCATGATCACACATGGAGAAAATCCAAAAGAATAGACATACACGACTGGGCGCGGTGGCTCAAGCCTGTAATCCCAGCACTTTGGGAGAACGAGATGGGCGGATCACGAGGTCAAGAGATCGAGACCTTCCTGGCTTACATGGTGAAACCCCATCTCTACTAAAAAATACAAAAAACTAGCTGGGTGTGGTGGCAGGCACCTGTAGTCCCCAGCTACTTGGGAGGCTGAGGCAGGAGAATGGCGTAAACCCGGGAGGCAGAGCTTGCAGTGAGCTGAGATCCGGCCACTGCACTCCACCCTGGGCGACAGAGCCAGACTCGTCTCATAAAAAAAAAAAAAAGAAAAAAAAAAAAAAAGAATAGACACAGACACACACACACAAAAAACCCTCCTGAAACTAATAAGCTATCTTACTAAGGATACAGGAAGGTTTCAGGACACAGGTTAATATACCAAAGTCAATTATTCTCCTATATACCAGCAATGAACAAGTGAAATTTAAAATTAAAAATGCAATTCTATTTAAACGAGCACCCTCCAAAATGAAATACCTAGGTAAAAATCTAACAAAATATATACAAGATCTATATGGGTAAAACTAAAAACTCTCATACGAAATCAAAAAAGAACTAAATGAATAGAGAAATATTTCATGTTCAAGGACAGAGAGACGCAGTATTATCAAGATGTCAGTTATTCCCAACTTGATCTACAGATTCAACACAAACCCAAGAAAAATCCCATCAAGTTATTTTGTAGATGTTGACAAACTGATTATAAAGTTTATATGGAGAGGCAAAAGACCCGGAATAAACAACATAACATTGAAGGAAAAGAACAAAATTGGAGGATTTACACTGACCAACTTCTAGGCTTACTATGAAAAGATAGAATCATGAAGACAGTGTGGTATTGGTGAAAGAAGAGACAAACAGATCAATGGAAGAGGATGGAGAGCCCAGAAATAGACCCACGTAAATGTAGTCAACTGATCTTTGACAAAGGAGCAAACGCAATACAGTGGAGCAAGACAGTCTGTTCAACAAATGGTGCTGAAACAACTGGACATCCACATGCAAAATAAATGAACCTAGACACAGATCTTACACCTTTTACAAGAATTAACTCCAAATGCAAAATGTAAAAAATGCAAACATAATTTACATATAAAATGTAAAACTATAAAACTCCTAGAAAATAACACTTAAGAAAGCCTAGATGATTTGGGTATGATGATGACTGTTTAGATACAACACCAAAGGCAGGATCCATGAGATAAATAATTGATATTGGCACTTCATTAAAATTAAAAATGTCTGCTCTATGAAAGGCCACATCAAGAGACTGCAAAGACAAGCCATAAGCTGGAAGAAAATACTTGCAAAAGACGTACCTGATTCAGAACTGTTATCCAAAATATCCAAAGAATTCTTAACACTAATAGGAAAACATGTAACTCAATTAAAAAATGGCCCAAAGATCTTAGCAGACACCTCACCAAGGAAGATACCTAGATAGCAAATAAGCATATGAAAAGAAGTTCCACATCACGTGTCATCAGATAAAGGAAAAATTAAGATGATATACCACTACACACCTATTAGAATGACCAAAATCTGGAACAGTGAGAACACCAAATGCTGAAAAGCATATGGAGCAGCAGAAACTGTCATTCATTGCTAGTGGGAATAAAAACTGGTACAGCCACTTTGAAAGACAGTTTGACAGTTTCTTACCAAACCAAATATATTCTTACTATACAAACCAGTAATCATATTTGTTGGTATTCACCCAAAAGAGTTGAAAACTTAAGTCTACACAGAAACCTGAACATGGATGTTTATAGCATCTTTATTCATTAATGCCAAAATTTGGGCCAGGCATGGTGGCTTGCACCTATAATCCCAGCATTTTGAGAGGCTAAGGCAGGAAGATTGCTTGAAGCCAAGAGTTTGAGAGCAGTCTACACAACACAGCAGGACTCCCTCACTATACTCAGCTAGGTTTTAGCTGAGTATGGTGGTGTTCGCCTTTAGTATCAGGTACAAGAAAGGCTGAGGTGGGAGGACTGCTTGAGCCCAGGAATTTGACGCTACAGTGAGCTATGATGGTGTCACTGCACTCCAGCCTAGGCAACAGAGAGAGACACTGGCTTTAAATAAACAAATAAATAAACAAACATAATTGCTAAAACTTGGAAGCAACCAAGATATCCTTCAATAGGTAAATGGATACATAAACTATAGTATATCTAAATAATAATATTCAGCACTAAAAAAATAGCTATCAAGCTATGAAAATACATGGAGGAAGCTTAAATGCATATTACTAAATGAAAGAAGCCAATGTGAAAAGGTTACATACTGTATGATTCTTACTATATGACATTTGGAAAAGGCAAAACTATGGAGACAGTAAAAAGATCAGTGGTTGCCATCAGGTAAAGGTGGAGAGAAGGATAAAAAAATAAAGCACAGATTTTTAGGGCAGTGAAAACACCCTATATGATACTATATATAAATGCCCTTATATATTTCTCTAAAACCACAGAATGTACAATAGCACAGAGAAACCTAACATAAACTATGGACTTTTGGCAATTATGATGTGCCAATGCAGATTCATCAGTTGAGACAAATGTACCATTCTTGGGGAGATGCTGACAATGGGGGAGGCTATGCATGTGTGGGGCTGGGGGTACATGGGAAATCTCTGTATTTTCCTACCAATTTTTCTGTGAACCTAAAACTGCTCTAAAAAATAAAGTCTATAAAAAGGAGAAAATATTTGGCCTAAAATGGTCTAACGTTGTGCTGTCCAATCCCATGGGGCAAGTGAGTACTTGAAATGTGACTAATCTGAATTGAGATGTGCTATAAGTATATAAATACACCTTATTAAAAAAGTCTTTGGATTTATAAACAAAAGTAAAATATCACACTAATAATTTTTATACTGAGTATGCATTTAAATAATACACTAGATATACTGTGTTATATAAAAATATTGTTTAAATTATTTTCTCCTGTTTTATCTTTTTAATACAGATATTAGAGAAGTTAAAATTGCACATGTAACGACCTATGCAGCTTGTGTTGTGTTTCCGTTGGATAGCACTGATCTAAAGATTCCACCCTGAACACCGTGGCAAAGTTAAGAATGTAAAGAGGGGAAGCAAGCACAGGCCAGGCACATGTCTGGAGGTTCTTCAGGGATTAATACAAGAAACTGAGAAGGCAGAATCCATAAAGCCATGACGAATTATCATTTTGACAGGTCACAGCGAGGAAAACAGCCTGACTGGAGCAGATGTGCATAAAGATAAACATGTGAAAAGAAAGGAATTTGATCATAGAGAATAAAGACAGACTATGCTCAATCATATATGCAGTGGAATACACAGAGCAACTAGGAAGGGCAATATCACAGTGAGAACACTGTTTTAGGAAGAACCGTAAAGTCACTGGTTCACATGACGGAGACAGGGAGAGACTGAACACAAGAAGATAGAGGGAGCTGTGGCTGTCATCCAGCAGCAAAATGAAGTGTTTTAGGTGAGGAAGATGGTAATGGGGGAAAAAGAAAAACCTTAGAAACATGCCTAAGCAAAAATGAGTGCTGTCACTTGCAACTGCAATTTAAACCTTAGCCCATCACTGGGGTGGTCAGGCTAACATCACAGTCAAGAGTTGAGGCACCAGAGAAGTGAAGCCATACCTTGCCTTCTGCCCTAGCTGATACCAGTGAGGCACTTTACTGGATAAAAACTGCTGAAGATGGCAAACTGGAGAGTCTCCTTACACAGAGCTTCAGGAAATGGCAAGGTCACTGAAGATAGCTCCATAATTAAGACTAGTTGCCAGGAACTGTCTCCCGCGGCTTTTAGCTGCTACAGACATTTGGTTTGCCTCATGTAGACATAGGATAAAACCCACCAAAAGAGATTTCCCATAGGCAAGGAAGAAATATGAACAGCCTAGGGTACTCCTTGACTTTTGTTGTTAACTGCTGTGTGGAAGAAAAAGCTATATATAGATTTTTTTTTCATTCCTGTTTCTGTAATTTTAATGAGACTCAAAGGTAAAGTAAAAAGATTTTCAAATCTAAAATTTTCAAATGCAAAAGATAACTGTTAATTTGTGAAAGAAATGGAAATACACCCTTTACTTCAGGGTAAATATCAATCACTGTGCTAGTCTACAAAACGATCTGATTCTGGAACTGAATATATCAAAATATATGTAAAAAAAAAAAATCCACATAACCCCTATGGTGGGCATTACATTCAATGTCCTCCCATGATCCCCTGTTGGCTCCAAAGTAGATTATATTCAAGAATTAAGAGGTGAAAACACTTGACAAATAAGGGTATTAAAATGACTGCTGTGTCTCTGAGATAGCAATTACATTAATAACTTCTGAATCCTTAAAAGAAAACATGATGTGAGCTCTCACAAAAGGTCTCAGTTTGTGTGTATGAGCAACCGAATCCTACTTTATCTATATAAACTTTTATCGAAGAGAGCATATAATGCATCCTTCTTGCTGCCTAAATAAACAGATCAAGTAACTGCATGTGTAGAAAGATGCAACAAAAGTCAACCTCCTGGGGTTGATTTGTCTCATGCTCTGTTGATAAAATATCTTGAACAGGAAGTAGTAGGACAATGAGGCTTTAATGATCGAGTTTTGATTGAAATTCCAAATTGAAGTGCTATCAGGCTTAGTTTGGAATTTTACTCACCAAGTATGAATTGTGTTGTACTTTTGTTCAGTTTTGGCCAAGAAATTAGGCAGTATACAATTGATCCTAATCAAATAAGAAATCCTGTGGTAAGTTATGACCGTAAACCTTGCATGAATTTGTTAAGAAATGACACAACAAAAGAACTAGAACTTACACGTCTACTTCTTGCTGATAATACTCAGATATTTCTTTCCTTCTGTTTTGACCTGAGTACTCCCACAGACTAAGATACAGTGTAACATTTGGAAAGAGCTGAGTATGGGGCTCTAGTTTTCTCATCAATAATATATAGAAAATACTCCTTCTTTCATATGACTGTTGTGAGAATTAAGTGAGACAAAAATGTCTAGTACCCAGATATCCATAACACTATCACTATATAAAAGGTACTTAAGTTTAAGTTAAAAAAAACAACTATATTTGAATATATTGACAGCATTAATTTTGCCCCCATGAAATTCCTTCAGGACTTTATAAACTCCTCCAAAGTAGCCTACAAGTTGAATAAACCACAGGAACAAATGTGAAAAGAACAATTGGCTCATTGCAAATAAGTCATCACTATTTAAAATAAGTCATATCTACTCTACAAACACAAACAATAGCTTAAAACAACCTGGACTAGAAATCTAACATCTTCCCCATTATTAGCACCATAGCTCCTGCCCCATCCCACAGCCTCTGAAACTGGCTGCTTTTATCTCTCAGTTCATAACATGATGGGGCATATAGTTTCTAAACCCAAGCTGAGCTTACAGCCCTTTCATCGCTAAGTGTTGGGCATATAGTTTTGTTGATGCTGAGAAAACACTTACCACATGAAAAAGATGCACTTCATCTATCTTTTCCACCTGCCGCAAACCTGAAAAGACTTGTTCACAAGAATCTTTCTCACACCACACAGAACCAGAAATTTAGAATTTATAGTGAGAAAGCTGAAAATGAGTGGGAAGATGAACCATGTTCCCTTTTCTTGTACAGCCAGTCAGGGCTATCTTCTGAGAAGTATGGCCCTACTTTCCCCTTAAGAATGATATCCAGACGGTCCCCAGCTTAACAATGGTTCAACTTAGGGTTTTTTGACTTTACCATGGTGTGAAAGCAGTATGATTCAGTACAAAGCATATTTTGAGTACTCATCCAACCACTGTTTTTCCATTCAGTACAGTAGGCAATAAATTACATGAGATATTCAATGCTTTATTATAAAATAGACTTTGTGTTAGAGGAGTTTGCCCACTGTAGGCTAATGTAACTGTTCTGAGCATGCTTAAGGTAGGTTAGGTTAAGCTAAGATGTACAGTATGTCAGGTGCACAGTAGTTCCCCTTAAACAAGGGCAATATGTTCATATGTTCCAAGACCCTTAGTAGTTAGACAAAACTATGGATATAAAACATCCTAAATACACTGTGTTTTTTCCATGTTAAATTGAGAGCTTTCAGCTTTTCCCATAAAGGAAACACTTTACAGCTTCTCTTTGGCATATCCAAATTTCCAGTATCACTACTCTTATGCATTGGGATCATTATTAAGTAAAATAAGGGTTACTTGAACACAATCACTGTGATACCCCAACAGTTGATCAGATATTCCAGATGACGGCTAAGTGACTAAGGCCATGTCCACAGCAGGGATACACTGAACAAAAGGAAGATTCACATCCCAGGTGGGACAGAGCAGGATGGAGGACAGCATGAGATTTCATCATGTTACTCAGAATGGTATGAAATTTAAAATGTTAATTGTTTATTTCTGGAATTTCCCATTTAATATTTCCAAATGGTGATTGACATGGGGAAACTGAAACTGTGAAAAGCAAAACCACTGATGCGGGGGACTAGTGTAATAAATGTATTTTCAACTTATTTTAAATGTGCAGTGGGTTTATTGGGATATAATCCTATTGTAAGCCAAGAAATATCTGCACTTTATAATTACAAGCACATCTCTAAAGGTAAATGTCAATCCTATAGTAACGCTGGAGGGGCAACTTGAGTGTTCACCTTGGAAGATGTTAAGAGACTTGGCAGCTGTGTGTTTTAACTTTGGTTACTCCATATGATGCCAAATCAATAACTGACAGAAAATAAAATAAAAATGTTCAAATGGGTTAGTTGTAAAACTTTTAAGTAACTAGAGTAGCTTCGCTTATTTGATTTTAGCTACTGTCCAAAATAGTTCCAACCTAAGAGAGATGAGTTAGCACTCACGTAATTTCTCCCATGAACCCTCCTTCTAAAGTTACAGGGGAAATGGGCAACATTTTGATTTCAACTTTCTGTCAGTGATCATTATAGTCATTTTACAGAGATGCATGAATAGCCCAACCCAACACTTCACGGCATTATCAACCTTGTTACGTAAGAGCACTGGGCCATTTGTCCAAAGGTTTCTCTGAGAAATTCTTCTGCCAAAGAACCTTTGGACCTATCTGTGTCTTAGGGGATTCATTCTAAAGATTTCAAGGGGATTTTCTTGGTTTACTTAAGAAGGGTCTACACAAATCTTCACTTATTTTAGAGATTATAGGTAAAGTATATTTAATACTCCAAAGATAAGGAAGGGTAATGCCTTAATGTTTATTGACAATTTACTATATACCTGAAATTATGCCAGATGCAGTATATATTATTCTCATTTAACCTCTAGATGGCTCATTCCCTTTTGGCATATAAGGAAACTGAGGCCTGGAAAGAAAGGTAATTTATCCAACAACATACAACTGACCATGTGGCGACTATGTAGCAGAGCTGGAATTTAAACAGAGGGTCTTTTCACCTACATAGAATATGTACACCAGAGAAAGAAGGCTACAGCTGGGCCAGTACTTAAATATTGGAAGATTGTTCTTTTAAATATTGGAAGATGCTTACCTTTTCATAAAATATACCCTGAAATGTACAGGCTTAGTGTCAAGTGGCTTACCTCTCAACTATCTGTAAAAATAAAAAAACAGCCAGGCCAAATTCTGAAATTCTTGCAGGTAACAAACATGCAAAAATCACCAGAATTTCTCTGTTCATCCTAAGATTCTTGATTAAATTGGTAAACAAAATACACTTTGATCAAACAAGTATGTCATGGCATACAGATCTCTTTTATGTAATTCTTACAAATATCGTTGAGAATATGGTTTTAAGTCATGAAGCATAATTAGTATAATTGCCATTTTGCAAGTAACAGTCAGTCATTGTATTTCACTTGGAAGGAAACTAAAAGACATTTTGGAAATGAAGGAAAGATATAGATGAAAACCATTAAAATTGTTTTCTTTTCCTCTTTGTATCCCCCTTTAACTAACTTCAGCTCATATCAAACAGTACCCTAGAATGAACACTGCTCCTAGTGACGGTCACTGAACTCCCTGCTTTATGTTCTGAAGTCTGGCCATTACATTTGTCAAATTAGTACATCTGTGAGCTTCCTGCAGAAATTAGGGAAAAATCATCTGGTAATTGGGCTGAGAAAATTCATATTTTTTCTTAGACCTGAAAGAAGAAGGACCTGTCAAGGCAAAGAAAAAGTCTGAGGATTACCAACAATTTCATCACCACTCATCCTTCAAGTGTGTATCCATTTTTAATCTTTTTCCACGTTCCCTGTCATTTGATAGCTTTTCAGCTCCTAGCAAAAAAGCGATGAGACTAATTCTAAGAGGTTTGATTTGCCCAAATGATATCATAAATTTGCAGTTAATAAACTCTTTAATATGAACGTGCAGTAACAGCAAGGAATTTGTTAATAGTAACAGATAACATTTTATTGACTGTTCTCTATGTATAGAGCATTATCTAAATAATTAACAGAAAACTGATTATCTCATTAATCCTCACAACAGCCCAATAAGATAAATGCTATTATTATGCCCACTATACAGATGAGGAAATGAAGCACAGAGAATTTAAATTACTACCTTAGTTTGAACCAGGATGCAAACACAGGCATTTGGGTTGTGTATGTAAAAACTATAATGTTATGCTTGTGTACTTAAATACTAAAATATATTGCCACTAGCAAAATGGCAAATGCACATATATAAACTACTTTGTCAAAAAAATCACTTTTCAAAATGAAGATATGCATACCTATATTGAGTTGAAGAGTTGCATAGCTGCTAAAAATTATATTAAGAAGGATACGTATATAATTTGTTAGAAATGAAAATGTTAGTGACACCTCTACTTGGTGAGATTATGATTGATCTCATTGTTTATTTGTATCAATATTTTATTTTATCTTATCTTATCTTATTTTATGATGGAGTCTCACTATGTTGCCCAGGATGGAGTGCAGTGGCACGATCTCAGCTCACTACGAACTCTGCCTCCCGGGTTCAAGTGATTCTCCTGCCTCAGCCTCCCGAGTAGCTGGAATTACAGGAACCCACCACCACACCCATTTGTACTTTTAGCAGAGACAGAGTTTTGCCATGTTGGCCAGGCTGGCCTTGAACTGCTGACCTCAGGTGATCTATCTGTCTCAGCTGCTCAAAGTGCTGGGATTACAGGGGTGAGCCACCATATCTAGCCATCAATCTATGTTTACTTGCTTTTAACTCTATTTTCTTATTTTCACAATGAATACATATTGCTTGTGTAATTAAAATGTTATAAAAGAGGAAAGAAAAAAAATTTCTTGCAAAGCCTCTTAATACCAGAGCCAGCTAGAAGAAGAGTTACCACTGGGCTGGGCACAGGGGCTCACGCCTGTAATCCCAGCACTTTGGGAGGCCGAGGCAGGAAGATCACAAGGTCAAGACATTGAGACCATCCTGACAAACATGGTGAAACCCCGTCTCTACTAAAAACACGCAAAAAATTAGTTGGACGTGGTGGCACGTGCCTGTAGTCCCAGTTACTTGGGAGGCTGAGGCAGGAGAATCACTTGAACCCGGGAGGCGGAGGTTGCAGTGAACCAGGATCATGCCACTGAAAAAAAAGAAAATGAGTTACCACTAAACCTCTCCTCTAACTGGAAGTCCTGTGTATCTTTATCTACTTCAATAAAACCCTTCATTTGCATAGCACTTTAGAGTTTAGAGAAAGCTTGCAAATGTTATCTAAGCATTATCCATCAGAACTCCCAATTCAATTTATTATTTATTGTAATACAAAGTAGGAAAGAAAGCCAACAGCAGGTGCTAGCACGGAGAAAGTAAAATCGGTGAAGGCCTGGATCAAAGCAGGCTCTGGTCAATATGAGAAGATCCACTTCTTGGTGAAGAATTCATCTTGGCTGCCTTGCTGGCATCTCAGCCTTCACAGAGGTATTCCGGCCTGTGGTCCAAAAGCCAGAACTGCCATGTGGTCAGAAAAGGTCAGAACATGCAATGTTTTTCCATTGTGTGACAGCAAAATTGGCAAGATAGGGACATTCTTCATTAACATGTTCTTCAGAAGAAAAAAATACTACCTTAAATTAATTCTACTTAATTGACTGTAGTATAAAAACGCAAAAATTTAGATGAGACAAAACAACCAGCTCTGAGTGATAGCATTCTACAATATAAAACAGCTTTATTCTTAGTGAACACAGTCTGGTAACCAAGGAAAGGAATGCTCTTCTTGCTCTCTTTTTCCAGATACTGCTACTCCTAGGGCAACGACCATGAGGGATCATGGCCTCTTTCACAAAGTAGCTTTGGTTCAGCCCAGGAGGTGGAGCTAAGTAGTCAATGTCACATTGCTCTACAGATATTCCTAATCACGTCGTGGTCACCAGGTCATCCAATGGGCCATGCTCATAACAGTAACATGACAGTGCCACACCACTCCATCTATTCACCGGTCACCAACCCAAGGAGAGTGACTATAGTGGAAGAGAGTCACACTATAAGTCAGTTGGCCAAATTTTAAAAGACATAATAATCACTTGGAAAATCTGTTTAAAATTGCAGATTCTCTGGGCCCTACTCTTAGAGAAATTGATTTAGTTGGTCTGGAGAGAGGCCCATGAATTTACATTTTTAATAAGAAACCCAGATGATTATTTCTAAACTTTATGGAAGACATAAATGAAAAACAGGTGCTAGTGTAACAACACTCAGCATATATTTTTGTTTCCCTAATAAATTCTCATCTAAGTGTGAATAGAGATGGTCAGGGTGAGTCTTTCAGCTTTGCTTCATTTATAATTCAGGAGGACTGAATATTGTTGTTGAATATATTTGAGTGATTGCAAACTTGGCAGGTCTTGTAGGCAAATTTCCTCTCATATTTCATATAATCAGTTCAATGTTAGTCACAATAGCAGCCTATGTGAGGTGATAGTTCAGATAAGAGTCTGGTTCATAATTTCAACTCAGTGCAATTTAGGAAAAAAATATACATCAATCCTCAGAAAAAGAGACTTTCTAGAAATGTGAGTTTTATAAGTAATGAGTATATAAGAAATATTAACTTGTGTAGCAACAGTTTAAATGAAATTTGGAATATTTTGGATCATCTTGAGACATTCTTAATATGGACAAGACCTGGAGTAGTTCTACCAAAATTGAAGTGCTTGTGGTCATTTTTATTTCTTTGTGTCTATTTTCTGCTTCCTTTTTACCAAAGAATAGGTGCCTTTACATTGAGCAGAATAGTGTGGATGTGCCATTCTTAGTTCAATTCAAAATGAGAAGAAATATTGAGGTACCCCTATGAACTCTAAGAGAATTTTTTTTTTTTTTTTTTAAGATAGAAGGCTCAGGCTGGAGTGCAGTGGCATGATCTCAGCTCACTGCATCCTCCGCCTCCCGGGTTTAAGCAATTCTCCTGCCTCAGTCTCCCAAGTAGCTTGGGTTACAGGCGCCCGCCACCATGCCTGGCTAATTTTTTTGTATTTTCAGTAGAGACGGGGTTTCACCACGTTGGCCAGGCTGGTCTTGAACTCCTGATCTCAACTGATCTGCCCTGCCCACCTCAGCCTCCCAAAGTGCTAGGATTACAGGTGTGAGCCACTATACCTAGCCAATAAACTTTTATATACAGAATTATCAGAGGTGCTACTTACAGTATAACTAAGATAACATGACAACCTCTTTCTGGAGAAAAAATGTAATGTATGCATAATGGTGGAAAACTCATGCTAAAACACTCTAACTAGTCTGAATCCCTCATGTGGTGTATTTAAATGTAACACCCTCCACATTTGATCAGGCTTTCAACCTATGTCGTTATCCATGTGTTCTGACCAGACAGTGATGACAGGGTGAGAGGCAGATCAGGGAGAGGGTAGGAAACTTATTTTGTCATCAGGATAGGCAGCAAAATCTAATCTGAGCTCTCAGGCGTAAGTAGTTCAGGGCCTAATTATCTGGCCTTTCCTAGAACTGACTGGCCTTTCCTGGAACTGAAGAAACAGTGTCATCATTGAGTATAAACTTATATACTGGTGTCATCATTCAGGGAAGGTTTACACTTCATCAACACCCCCTCCAAGTCTAACAATTCCTTATTCACTCAATAAATATAGAATGAGAATGCCATCCACGACTTACGAGTGGCGGCGGGGCGCAGGCTGCGGAGAGGACGGGTGACCGACTGTGCAGACATGGCCAAGTCCAAGAACCACACCACACACAACCAGTCCCGAAAATGGCACAGAAATGGTATCAAGAAACCCTGATCACAAAGATACGAATCTCTTAAGGGGGTGGACCCCAAGTTCCTGAGGAACATGCGCTTTGCCAAGAAGCACAACAAGAAGGGCCTAAAGAAGATGCAGGCCAACAATGCCAAGGCCATGAGTGCACGTGCCGAGGCTGTCAAGGCCCTCGTAAAGCCCAAGGAGGTTAAGCCCAAGATCCCAAAGGGTGTTAGCCGCAAGCTTGATCGACTTGCCTACATTGCCCACCCCAAGCTTGGGAAGCGTGCTCGTGCTCGCATTGCCAAGGGGCTCCGGCTGTGCCGGCCAAAGGCCAAGGCCAAGGATCAAACCAAGGCTCAGGCTGCAGCTCCAGCTTCAATTCCAGCTCAGGCTCCCAAAGGTGCCCAGGCCACTACAAAGGCTACAGAGTAGGTATCTCTGTGTGCCAACGTGAGGACAGAAGGACTGGTGCGACCCCCCACCCCCACCTCCGGGCTGCCATCTGCATGGGGCTGGGGTCCTCCTGTGCTGTTTGTACAAATAAACCTGAGGCAGGAAAAGAATATATATATATAGAATGAATTTCCACTAAGTGCCAGACAATGCTGGGAATACCTAAGCAAACCAAACAGATGAAAATTCTGCCCTTATGAAGCATGTATTTTAATGGGAGGATAGAAAAAGTCAAGAAAATTAATATCAGACATTTATTACATCCAGTGGCAATCCATAGACGGAGGCAAAACAAAAAAGGGTGCATGATTTTAAATAGATCGATGAGGAGGAGCCCCACTGCGAAGGTGATGTTTAGGCAAAGACTTGAAGAAGTAAGGAAGTAAACCACGTAAAAGTCATGAGGAAGAACATTCCAGAAACTGGAACAGTCAATGCAGAGATTATGAGAAACCTTTAGAAATTTAGCATCCAAATCGTTGCCATACAGGCACCAACACCTACCTCGAAATTGAAACCTAGGCATAATATCAGATTGTTTTGTCGAGAAATGTGCTTTCATCATTTCCACAAGTTCACCAGCTGTCTTCCACTTTTGGAAAACAAGGCAGCGATGAAGGTCTGTTTCTATGTATCTTTAGACATCTTGTTAGGCATGTTTTTGTTCCTGTTCTCCTTTTTTCTAAAAGAAAAGGTTATTTCTCACATGTATCTGGAGAAGTAAGAGGAATTAAATCAGAATCTTCAGTCTGCCCTGAAACAACCAGCATAGGTCCAAGCTCAGCTCAGTTTGCAGAGTGGGAACCACGTGTCCTTGCCATGAATTCTTCTGGTAAATTACACTGCCTATTCTTGGTTAGTGTATTACCTTTCTGTGGCTGCTATAATAAATTGCCATGTACTCAGTGGCTTAAAACATCAGCTGTGTAGGTTGGAAGTATGACATAGGTCTCTCTAGGCTAAAATCAAGCTCCATTGACAGGGCCACATTACTTTCTGTAGGATCCATTTTCTTGCTTTTTCCTGCTTCCAGAGGCCACCCCCATTCCTTTGTTCATTGCCTTCTTCCTTCTTCCTCAAGCCTATCAAAGACAAGGTGAATCCTTCTCCTACTGTACCTCTCTGGTGTTGCTTCTGTAATCACATCCCCTTCTCTCACTGGTGACTCTTTCCCTTCCCTTCTCCAGTGGCAAGAATCCTTATAATTACATGGACCAACTCACCCAGAATATCCTCCAAATCCCTACTTAATCATATCTGCAAAGTCCCTCATCCCATGTAGGGCAACATATTTATAGGTTCTGTGGATTAAGATGTGGACATATCTGGGGGACATTATTCTGCCTCCCACAGTTAGTATGCTTCTCTCTTGTTTTTTGTTTTTCTTTTTTCATTTTTCAGGATCTGATCTAAATTGTATCAGAAAAGTTTGCATTAGTCATGGCAAAACTTGTACGAGACAGAAAAGGGCTTACATATGGACAATTATTAGAATAAAAACTATTTTCTAGGATAATATCACCCTAAAAGGGCAGTAAACAACTATAGGATCTTAAAAAGAATGAAACAGTGAAAGAATTAAGTCAATCACAGCACCCAGGACACATTCTCATAATGTGTAAATTGGAGCAAACTAACTAACCACTCCGAGCCTCAGTTTCTTTAAAATAACCTTTCAGGGATTTTATAAGAATTAAGAGGATAAACTGTATGCAGTAGGGGCTAACATGGGACTAGTGCATATTGAGCATTTACTTGGTTGTTACTGTTGTTGCTATTTTTGTGATTGTTAACTTTTTTCTTTCACTTGCTTTCTATTACCCCTAGTCTCTGAATAAAAGCCTAGATTTTAAAATATTTTCTATACAGGTTAGTCTTATATATTGCATTTGACCCAAATAAATATTGCTGCTTTTCTCTCCTTCACAGTTTGAAGGACTCTTGAACTCACTATGCAAATTAAATCCAGCCAAAGGCCAAATCAGTATGCTGTGGCACAAACCCTGGAGCTATTTTTAAGAGAATTGCCCTATGGTCACCGCCCCTCTCTTTTCTTCCCTCTCACAGCTGTTGCTAAGAGGGAAAATCACCTGGCAGAGAGTGGTGGCAGCAGCTGTCAGTGTAGAGAAAGGCTGTAGCCCAGCAGCCAGAGCTCCTGCCTCCTGCTAAAGGCAGCAGTGAACTTAGATCAGGTGGGCAGCAATACTCAAGATCAGGCTGCCCCCAGGGCAGCTGGACATCTGCCTAGTGAACTTCAGGGCCACCTGCCTCTTCACGAATAGCCTAGGTGTAGGGAAGAGCAGTAGCTACCTGTTGTCGTTTCTGCTCCATTTCTGCTGAGCCTCAAGTCCATCTCTTATGCTGGTGTTAAGCCCCAGATGTCCCAACACTAGAGATTATGTATGTCTACTTTCTGACAGTAGATAGTTTGGATGGCATAGATTGAGGAGCCTCTGCTCCTCCTAGACCCATGTACTGATTTTACTCTTGAGGGGAATGGATGTCTAGCTGTCACTATTTACACTATTTGCCTTTCTGACCTTTGCTGACATGAATCATGGAGCCACCGATCATGGAGCCACCGAATGTTCAATTTGTGTCTTAGAAATCGCTGACTCCAACCACCTAAATAAGGGAAATGAAGGCCCAGAAAGAGACAGCGATTTTCCCAAAGACAAGAACTCGAACCCCGTTTTGTCTAGCTCCCAATAACTTTTCTTTCCATGCACCCCCACCCACATTCTATACCCACAGTCTTTGCTGCCTGTCTTTGTATCTCAAGATATAATTTTTCCATGGAGGAAGCAGGTGAGTAGCATGTTATTTCCAGAATTTAATATTAAACATTATTTTCTTGCAGGCAATAAGACGCAGTAGTCCTCTGCAGGTGGTTTAGGACAATGGCAAGGATGGTCAGAGACAATACCATATTTAATATGCAGCAGCATGGACTGAACTTGGTGGCTACATGACATACAACAGCTGTGCTGGCCTAAGCCTAGCCTTTGGGGATTTCACAGAAGGCAGATGGGTGGCAGAAGGAAAAGTTGGTGAGTGACCAGGGGAAGTGCAAGTCCACATGTTCCCTGAACCTCTTTAAAAATGGATCCACAATTTCCATGTTCCCAAACAATCACCTATCACTGATTAATCAATTAAAACCAGAATGGGAGCCTCAAAGGAAATCTAAAATGTCAAATCTGTCTGTTCTGTTAAAAAAGCACCTAGCTACATAAGTAGAAAAAGGATTGTATAAGCTTGTGCATAGCTTAATGGCAGGGACATGTTTTATTCACGTTTTTATTTTTTATACTATTTATAATCGTGCCTCCCCTCACACGGCCCACCCCCCAGGACTCAACACTGTGCAGTACACAACAGGCACTCAATACGTGTGTTAACTTGACTGCGTTCTTTTATACTGACCTAAAATGGGTAAAACTCTCCATTTCCCTTTTTCATGAGTTTTCAAGTGGCCCAGGTTCACTTGGCACTACAGACAATACAAGAGCAATCAGCCAAGAATGAAATGCCCTGAAGACTGGAAAAGCAGACATTAAAACCACTTGCTGCAGGAAGTCCTCAGTGTGAGGAGGAGGAAAGCGCTGCAGCCAAGCTGTGGAGGGCACCCACCAGGCGGGACACAGCTGCTTCCAGTGATTTGACGATCCCATTATTCTCCAAGTTTGCTCAGATTAATCAGATTCTCCAAATATTCTGAGGCTCCTTAACACCCAACTAATAGCTACATCAAGGATAAATTTATGCTAATCTGTTCATGTGTACGCCCCACAGTCATTAGCTGAGGAGACTGGCTCCTCTGTACAAGAGCTAGGGTTTCATAAGTAGACAACTAATGGAAATATTTTTAATAATTCTCCACACTAATTCTGTATTGTTTTTAGTGCTCACACGTATGTGCCTGCAATTTTTCATCAAGTATCTACAGGATCTTATTATGTGGCAAGATGGCTTCTGGTAGACAGTAGCTTCTAAGGGAAAAACAGCTTTTTGATGGATGTAGGTTACTCAAGTGTATTTAATAGATTCCACCCAGGGTAGTTTGGCATCAAGAATAACAATACACATATTCTGGTTTATGTCACCCTCATTAATTATCTCCTTACCAGTCCATATTCTGAAGTAGCTCCATGTATGCTGAATTTACTTTTAAAATGTTCATCTTCATTTAACTGAAAGCCCTCCTGCAGTCCCCACTGAAACAACTGTTGTTTATTGGCCGAGCAGATCAGCTTTACTTTCCCTGCCAAAGGTAAATACCCAAAAGGAATCCAAAATTACACTGAATGAAAATTTGGATGAGCACCATTTGTGTTTTAATTTGGATAAAAACAGTCTTCGAAGGTTATGTGCTGTGAGGCAAATTTGGCTTATAAAGTAGGTCAGAGGTTCCCAAATGACTGAAATTATTCCAAGCAAACTGAGTTTTGTCCCACACTGGTTATTCTGCGTGGACCAAAACAGGAAAATGAAAGGATTAGTTGGAAAGCAATGGTGTGTCTGGTTGGTTTGGTCTCTAAGGATCAACTGATTCATTTATGATTCATTTGCATGTCACTGTCGCTAGACTAACCCATATGTTCTCCTGATGCCCACCCACCCAGCAGTCACCTTGGCATCTGCCATCCCAGCCTTCCCACTGCACCTTCTGCTTACATCCTTGTCTCCTCTCTGGACTTCTTTGCTTCCTTAACTATTCCATGGCCTTGGACAAGTCACAATCTTACTGATACTCAGTTTTACTATTAAAATGGGGATAATGGAGAACACCTTTAGGGATGCCCTAAAGAATAAATGAGACAATGTAGGTAAGGAAGCACCATGTCTGAAGCAAGGTAAAGACTCAATTAATATAAGTTAATATTATTATCTTCATTATCCTCTTCAAGAATTGGCACAAAGTAAGGAGCAAGGCAGTAGCAACATGCTGGAGAAGCTGGGCCCAGAGTTGGGTCAGAAGAGTTGGTTATTGCAGAAGGAGCTAAGGAAGCCCTTGCAATAGGAGGAGAGACAAGAGGCCGAGGCTTAATACACAACTGTAAACTGGCACTCTCACCACCCCTGCAGCCTACTGGAGGGCAGATGTGGAAACAGAGTTGATGGAGCATTGCACAGACATAATGGGTCATTTTACCACTGGGCGAATAACAACACAATGACTTCTATGAAAGGCTTGGGGTGAATGTTCCATCCAGTGGACACAATTCAGTCATTAAGTCACACTGCAGGGAATTCTATATGCCATTTTATTCCATATCAAACAGTTGTTTCCTTAGGTAGACTCATGCTGCAAGCTGTCCTAAATGTTTTTGGTATTTTTGACTTCCCCTTTATTGATGTTTAGAATAAGGGTGTGTATGCCCAATGAGAAAAGAAAAAAAAAAAAAAAAAAGACAAAAAACCCGTTTTGTCTATATTGAGCTGAGCTTAGAAAGCTACAAGTCGGTCACTGACAACCACACCTGGGGGCTCCACAGGGCTAGGAGAAGGCAGCGCGGGTACCGCCTTCTTCCCAGTGCGAGTTCCACCCTAACCCTCGTGGGCTCCTGGTCACATCCCCATGAGTTTCATCTCACTGCATCATTCCCATTACTTACCAATACTGCCTTAGTCATTAACTGTTCCCTTTTAAAGTGATCTTGTTAGAGTATAAATCAGATCATGTCATTTCGCTTACACAGAACCGTTACACTTTAGAGTAAAATCCAGAACGCTTACTGTAGGCTATAAGGACCAGAATGTTCTGGTCCTTCTTCATATCTCCAAACTCATCCACATCTCATTTCAGCCCTACAATGATTTACCTTCTGTCCTTGCAACATGCCAACCTCCTTCCTTTCTCATTTGTGTTGGCTTTCCTCTCTGCAGGAAACTATGACTCCACTGGCCCCTCCCTTGGCTCCTGGTATTCATCTTAAATGACCCCTTCATAGAGCGGCTCTCTTGATCACACTGTAGAAAGGAACCCTTAGCTAACACCCTTAGTAACTCTCTACCTCACAGTATTTTAGTCAGCCTCAGAGTGTTTATCACAATGGGCACTAATTTTGCATATTTATTTCCTTATTTTGTTGTAACTGTAGTTGTTTGCAGAGAGAAACCTCTAAGTCCCTGCTGTGGCCGTGGTACCTGGGCCAGTGCCTGGAATTGAGTAGATGTGAAATTAAGTATTCAATGAATGAGTAAATAAATGCTTCCTTCGAGGTTTTCCATTTTATGCAAAACAGTATGTTGTTTGATAATTATGCTCATGATCTCTTTATAAACATTTTCGTAAGGGGTAGAAATAGTATCACACAGATCACAGTGAGAGGAAAAAAAGTAATGGGTTATACAAAAAAGTTAGAACTGATGAGTGCTAAATCACCTGAAAACAGTGGCTTAAAAGAGAGTCTCTGAAATCCTGTGCAAGAAACTAAGCCGAAGACTAATAGATATTTGTAGTTGAAACGTCTGTTTTATAAAGCAATTGAGAAATCATAAAAATGTCTTGTGCCTTTAGGGCCTAAATATCCCAAGACAAATACATATTTTTAAATATATTATTTATTCCTTTTCAAAGAATCTGACTCGGCATTCCACTATACATCACTGATGGTAATCTATTCACCAAACTGGCTTGCAACAGGGAATTCTGGCTGAGGTTTGTGTGCCCTTAAATAAGACAAAATATCCCCTCTCTGATGATTCAATTTGCAAGTGGAAAGAAATTCTCAAAATGGGCTCGAGAACTGCTTTGACGGCGGGGGGAGGAAAGGGCTGTGTTATAATTACAGCCATTTTATTTTCCTTTTTACAGACCGAAATGTAAAGATGATTTTTAGAATTCCATTTGCTTCTCTCCTTTTCCACCCAGTCACGTGCCTACCAACTCCCCTTACTGAACAGTGAGCTTTAAAGAGATGCAGGTGTTGAAACATATTCATATGGAAAATGTTCTTCAAACATGGCCCTAAATTATACTTGGTAACCAATTGTGTGAATATTTATGGCAGAGTTTGCTCATCCATTAATGGTAACAGTATTTTTCCATTACAAGTCTCATATCTTGATAAAACACTCACCAGGTCATATTCCACCTTTCTGAAGGAATCCCCAGTTAAAACAGTATATCTGGTTCTTCACTTTTATGCTGTTATAAAATATTTTCAGGCATATAAACTGTTTTTCAGTTAACATTCCCCCTTGCTTTATTTTCTGTTTCACCTATACAGGCTTCAATGAATAAGAAAATATATAAATGTCAGCAGGTTATCTGGACAGGCTCAGTTGCACACACAGCCATGGGTTTTTTGTGACTGTTTAATTTTCAGCATGCTACACTTATGTCATATTGATTTTTCATAATGTCATAAAGCAAATATCTATTGAAAAGGGGGCAAGATGGTGGCAACTGCTATTCCTAAAAGCAGGCATGCTCTGATGAAGTTAGGCCAACTGCTATATCCACACATCCACCATTCTCCATTCATCTCTCCAAAACCCATCATCAGATTATTCCTGTCAGTAGCTGTTGTGACCTCCTACATTAGATAGCGAGTCTTCCTACACATAAACAACCAGGTAAAGAAAATGGGGTTGGGTTGGAAGGTAGAGGAAAGGAGCTCAATTTGAAATGCAAGTATTTAATTAAACCAGAAATTTGATACATGACTTATATCTCTAGCATACATACTTGATTACATCAGAAAATTAACAGTTGGGCCTTTTGAGGTCAAGGGAGATTCTGTGAATGTACCCAAGGAAAAGCACCACCAAGTTTCTGGCTCTGGGGGCTGGCAGGAGGGCAACAGGCTAGTCATGGAGGCAGCACTGGGCATCTGAATCACAGAATGTTTCAGAGATGGAGCTAAAAATGGAACCTATTTGTGACAGGTGAGTTTGAAAGGCTAAGAAAAATCTCTTAGCTAAATTCAGGAGAAAAAAGCCCTTCTGGCATTTGGTTTGGCTCCCAACTAAATGGTTTTTTAACTTTGGGGGCCATATGCTTTGACTATATGTCAAAGCAAATTTTACATTTAACTCTGATTATGTTTGTATCTCATTTTAACTCTGTGCTTAATTCTAACATTGAAGTTTTCACATTATTGTATCTCCCATAAGAGACATTCTGTATCTTTTTTAAAATACAATTCCTAAATCATTGCTTTAAAGATCTCCATTTCCCTGCCATAGGAGCTTTCTTTCCTCCTTCACACCACAGTGGTTATTTCTCTGGATAGGTCTCACTATCTCTTTAGGAGAGTAATCTCCTAAAGATCTATCCCTAGTTCTTTCAGAAGTTTGGTTCTATAAACTCACAGTAAAATTAGGCCTTGAAAAGGACCAAACTTCTCATGCTAACCCACTGTTAATTTAGAGAGGGGAAAAGAAGAGTTGAAGAAGGAGAGTGTCTTCATTTTTCAAACTGTGGAATCCTAGCTCAAGCTGAAGTTGGAAAAATAAGATGAATAACTTATGTTTATCTAATCTGGAATTTTCAAAAATAACTTCTCAAACATGAGCTCACTTGATGCTCTTAAGCCTGCAAAGATACAACAAAGACCAAAACATATAAACAAATATCTTCCAGAGAAGATACATAAGTATGTGTATTTACCTGTGTTTTATAGCTGACAAACGTGCTGCACAGAACAAACACAGGCCTTTCAGCTAGTGAGAAGTGAGCAACGGCGACTTCAAACCTGATGCCCCCTCTTGCCGGCCTATTGTCTTTCTGCTTCTCTTGGCTCTCCCTACTCCGTTAAAGCCTAGGGCTAAGCTAAGGCTAAAAGGGTATTAATGATTCCTTTCAGAGGCAGCTAGGACAAAGGAAATATTGCACAAGAGAATTAAATGCTTCAGATTTTGTTCCACACTGGGCAGAGAAAAAGAGAATGAACACTTCCAAATATTAAGATTGTAGGTTCTCATCGCCATCTTTGTCAATTGTTAGCCAATAGCTGAAAAGAATAAACATCTAAACAACATATACATTTCACCTTATAGGTAGCCTTTCAACTATAGGTAAGGAAAAAATGAAGGTCTCTGGAAAGTACAGGAGAATCCTGCAGGAAGGGACACAGAGGCATGCTGTCAAGAGTGCATTGGAATGTTCTGTTTTGTGTTCTGTGCAAGACAAAATCATTTCATTATTTACAAGAGTTATTCTTTTCCTACCTCAGAAGGAAGTCAGAAAATGAGAACACAGAAACGCTTTTTGTAACATTTTACATTTTATTTTTTAGGTTTGAGAAAGAGATTTAAGGCTGGGCGCAGTGGCTCACGCCTGTAATCCCAACACTTTGAGAGGCAGAGGCGGGCAAATCACAAAATCAGGAATTCGAGATCAGCCTGGCCAACATGGTGAAATCCTGTCTCTGCTAAAAATACAAAAATTAGTCGGGCATGGTGGCATGCACCTGTAATCTCAGCTACTTGGGAGGCTGAGGCAGGAGAACAGCTTGAACCCAGGAGGTAGAGGTTGCAGTGAGCCGAGATCGCACCACTGCACTGGGCGACAGAGAAAGACTATAAGAAAAAAAGGGGGGGGGGGGGAGAGATTTAAATAAACTAGCGTCGTCACAAAGTAGGAATAAAATAGATTCTCACAGTCATTTTTTTTCCTTCGGAACTGTAAGGTTCTTAACTTCTCCAATAGTGCACGGCTCTGAAAAGTACTTTTAGAAAGCAGTTCCAGCATTTCTTTTCAGGCAGTTCTTAAGAATGCTGGGATGTGAACAACAGCAACAAAAGTTGCTTCAACCACAGCCTGCACTCTGCATTTGGCCCACAAGCACTGCTGACGTTGCAGAATAAATACCAATGACACCACAAGCAACTTGAAAAAAATTTTTGGACTGACAAAGCGCACATTATGCAAGACTTAATTGAGTGCGTTTCTTCACATAGAGAGAAACAGCACAGTGGTCACAGGGTAAAATCCAGTGAATTGAATATACTGGGCATTTTAATTACAGAAATTGTGCATTCCTGCCATCATTGTTTATAATAACTATATTCACGTGCTACATTAAACCAGTTCTGAGTTTAAGACCTAAACGAACTAGACTCAGACACACAGACTGCTTTCCTGCTCCCTATTGCCATCACAGACTAAACAAGTATTGGTCATGAATAAAACATCAAGGAGAAATATAAATATACACATTGCCCTTCCCAAAAGTATCATGGCAAAGGCCCTTACACATAATAAAACTGCTTGGTGCATCTCTTATGGGAAGACACAGAGTGCAAACAGCTGTGCTAGTCTTGGACTTAAGAGTCCAGCCTTTATTAACCCAAAGCTTAGGCCACTAAGCCACCTCTCAACACCAAGGAAGAGTGGTAAATTTAGGCTCATCTCACCAAAAGTGCAACAATGCACAATTGTAAGGGCAGATAGCCCAGTAAGGAACTGCCAGGATGCTTAAGGAATTAAAGAATAAGACCAAGAAATCTCAGTCAAGATTTAGAACTAGGGAAACAGTGAAAAGCTACACTGGAGCAGGATGCTCTCTCCGGTGGAAGCAAGATGCACCCAGAGCCCGGGGTGATGAGGCAGCACACTACTGGAGGAGGATGAGAGCTTCCTGCAAGGAAGAACCAGGCAGGCCACAAGGCATCTCCTCTGCCTCTCCCGCCAACAAGCTCAAATTCGGCTTTGACCTTCTGACTGGAAAAAAAATCAACCACCAGAATCCCAAATTAGACATTTTTCCAAGAATTGAGTCATTCTACTCCAATATTGTATTTAGTAATCTCAGAAAAAGATGCAAGAAATCAATTTCCTGATAAAGACAAAATATCTCATCAAGAGCACCCTTGGGAAACAGACTGCACAGCCAGGCGAACAAGTCAGACAGCAAAGGATGCAAAGACTGCCAAGCAGCATGAAATGAAGAGCAAATATTTGAACTGGTATACCCATTCTCTTAGGAAATGTGGTTGCAATGAAAAAGTGATCAAAGCAAGTGATAAATATTTTCTCCATCTAAGTCATTGCTCACCCTGTACACAGTACCCAGGCCCTGGAATAGATGACACCAATCTTCACGGACTACACAATATACACTGTGATTTGCTACTCAAAGGGTGCAAGGCTAACGTTTGCTCTTATCATGTTCATTTGTCTGTGTATCCTTTGCATGGAAATCCAAGACCTCCTTGGCCCTGCCATGTGTGCACCAAGCCAGCTCCCAGTTCAGATCTTAGGACCTGGCTCATCAAATGCACGGTTAACAAGCTTTCTTGAAGGTTCTAAATGCAATCATTGTTTTAAAAACTCATCTGTTGGAAATTAAAAAAAAAAGAAAGCACTGCCAGGAACTGCTTAAAGGAAAACAAAAAACTCATTTCATTTTTTTTTTTTTTAAACTTTGCCCATCAGCTGCCAAGTAAACTTATTAAGTCTTCGTTTTATAAGGAATCATGAAACACGTCCAAAAGCAATTTTATATAGCCAGTAGGTACTAACCAAATACAGTGCCATTCACATTTACAGGTTTCTTTTTTTCTGCATCCCATTGTAAACCTCTCAAAATGAAAGTATCACATCTTCTTCTACTATTTTAGTTTCTATCACAGTTCTCTGAACACAGTGGTCTTTCAAAGTTCATGGTGGCCTTTCAATCAATATTCAATGTTCAATGTTTCAAGAAGTGAAACAGTGCATATTCTATTCACACATTTATTTGCTTTTCTGTTTTCGAAAAATAACATGATTTTTTTCATTTTAATGAGTTCTTCCTGCACTGGAGAAAAGAGATTTCCTGAGAAACAAAGAGCAGAAATTCTGCATATGTGCATATACACGAGATTTCTCTTACAAACATATCAACAGGTGGAGCATGTTAACTTGACTTCACAAGAGAACAGAGGCCATACTTTGCTTACTGTTGTACACTTTGACTTGAGAGACAGACAGAGAAAGAGAGAACAGCTAAAGACAGATATAGATTAGACAGACATAACCAAACACAACAAAAGGCCTATCACAGTGTTATGGTATTATCAAACCATTATAATGATAAAAATAACTTTCTGTAATAATGTTGAAGATATGAGTGCCAGAAGGATGTTCAGAGAGAAAAACCAAAGTATTATAGATAATAGTGGGACAGCACGGTGGCATATGTAGGGCAGAGTGAAGAAATATCTGGGAGTAAAGTTGGTACCAGTTTAAAAGGATGTGGTCCTGTTTCCTAGAATTCCCATAGAAAACTGAGAAAAATGATTCAAATTAAGGCAGCTGGTTAGGAAGGGAAGGGCGGGAAAGACAGATAACAACACAGGCTTAATAAAGGCTCCAGTCATTTTCAGTCCGATCTTAGATGCCATCTGCAGATGACAGTTCAGTGCTGGAGGTCTAAGGCTGCATCCTCAGGCACCCATTTTCCTGAGATGGTTTTCTGAACGTGAGGGAGGGAGGTAGAGAAATTCAGGTAACAGACTTACAACCTTGGGCATCAGCCAAGTTTCTTCTCCAGTTACAACATGTGAACACAGAAGCAATGCATGTTTAGTAATCTTATATTAAAAAGGAGACCTTTTTGCCCTTATAGCACTGAGGAACTCCAAATACGATCATTCAAATTTTCATGGCCCTTCCAACAGTTTCCATCTTAAACTTGGGGCTTTTTTCTCCATTAATTTGCCTGCCATTAAGTATCCAAGTTGGATATGAGGAATATTATGCTGTGGCTCTTTCTTCTATTACTCTGAATGAAGACTTGAAACGTAACGGAATAGCCTAGCTATACATCACTGAAAGACTGTATTTGCCAAAACAGAAATTCATTGCAAGAGATGGTATCATATAAATGGTTCTGTATAAGAGGGCTATTTCCATGTCTTTGCAGAGGAACCTGAATTATACAACTCTGTTATCTGGCTACAAATTGCTTAAACAACTTCATGCAATAAATGTTTTACTTACTCTATGCACCCATACGAGTGGTTAAGTTTTTGTTTTTCTGGTCCCACATATTGGCTGTATGTATTGGAGAAAAGTATTCATTCACAGAAAGTATTCATTCACGATACTGTGGTCATTTTTATTACCTCATCTTGATGTCTCAGTTACTGTTCAAATAAGTGATATGACACTAGTGTAGTAGAAAGGATGTTCACTCTAAATTTGAATATGTGTGTGTGTGTGTGTGTATATAATTAAATTGATGTTATGTTATATATTTGTAGTAATTAATATAAATCATTTCCAGTGATATACATATATAAATGATTTATATTTATTTAAAGTTTGGATTTTAAAATGTTTCAATGATTATTATTTTATTAAAAGACATGTCTGTTTCTTTCGGTCATGCCTTTCTTCTACTTAAAAGGAACTGAACAATTCTTCATCTCCCAGTTTCTCAATCTCTCTCTTCCTCTCTCATTTCAGTTTAATTCCCATGGAAGTGGTGGAAGTAATTGCCCTCTGAGAGTGTGAGACTGGATGCTAAATGAAACATCCTTACTTTATTCTCAGGGAAAAAAAAAAATGTTGCATTGTTTTCAGATCTGGGTTTAGTAACTGATTTGCCAAAGGTGGCATAATGACTCCAGTGGGATTCGGAATTTTAGCTTTCACTGAAACCTTCACAGCGATCCCTGCAATTTCTGTTATGTATAGGCCTTAACCAGAGATGTGAATGTATCCTTGTATTTCTTAGATGAAAAATAATTCTGTCCCATAGGCAGTTGTGCTGCAGAAGGATTGCAGAGGCTTTAAAGAGAAAGACTTTTTGTTTCTCAAGATCACCTGGAAGTTTTTCTTTACTTTTAGATTACTGAACAGCTCTTCTTTTTTACATTCACCCAGCACATCTGAAAGGAGCCCAGCAAGTATTTCAGTTCTCCCAGGATGAAGTTACAGTGGCGCACTCCCCACCCCTCAAGCATCAGCCTGCCACCAGCAATACTCCCAGGACTGTGGTGGTTGTGCGGATGGCGATCTAGAACGCAAAAGCTGGGGCTGAGCGCTCACATTCCATTTCCTCTCTGATCTTTAGTGTCTGCTCATAACGCCCTAAGATTTTCCCACCCCTGTGAATTTTCTCTTTCTGCCTCTCTTCAATATTCGTATTTTCAGTAATATCCGGCCCCCTGCTTTGTGCTAGGGAAGTTTCTGCAGGATTGAACACACTTCATTGTTTAACCCACTTCTACAGAAACAACACAGCCATCCCAGAGGAAAGCTGCCATTTCACAACCACTCTTGCTTTCCCTGAAGCCTCACTTTTTGCCTTTCACTCAGAATCAAATCCCCCTGGCTCTTTGTTGCTGCACTGTTTCAGAAGAAAAGTTAGATTATGCTAAGATTATAAATACTGAAAAACAAATGTGCTGAACCGAATTTAGTTCACCTTTTCTTTTCTTTTTTTTTTTTTTTTGAGACGGAGTTTCGCTCTGTCACCCAGGCTAGAGTGCAGTGGCACGATGTTGGCTCACTGCAAACTCTGCCTCCCGGGTTTGAGCAATTCTCCTGCCTTGGCCTCCTGAGTAGCTGGGACTACAGGTGCATGCCACCATACCCAGCTAATCTGTGTATATTTAGTAGAGACAGGGTTTCACCATGTTGGTTAGGCTGGTCTCGAACCCCTGACCTTGTGATTCACCTGCCTCGGCCTATCAAAGTGCTGGGATTAGAGGCATGTTAGCTCACCTTTTCAATGTTCATTTTGGAATAGTCTGTTGGTGCCTTAAAACATATCTTCTCTGACATTTGAGTCTCATTTAATCTTCACCTTGGTTGAAGCTTCTGGGCCTCAATCTCTCTCCACCCTCCCACCCTTCAACTCTGGGTTGCCCAGCAACCTCAAACAGCTAGTTGCCCAAACAGGAAAAGTAAATGGGATTAACTCTGGAGGAAACTAACTGAAGGAAGCATTAGTATGCTCCTAATCAGAATTATTTCAATACTAGCTGATTAAGTTGTGCTCGGCTGTCCTAAGTAAGAGTGTGGGCTGTGGAGTGTACAGGTAGAAGGATGGTCACAGACATGAACATGCAATATTCACAGCTGGGGTGACAGCAGCTACTACAGCCATAAAAGCAACTGCCCTCTGCTTGCAAAAGTGCACAAAATCATATTACAAGTCTTTTGCCCGCTACTCCTCTCATTCATGTATTCATGCATTAATTCATGCATTCATTCACTAACTCACTCACTTACCCATTCAGTATTTATTGAATGGCAACAGGTCATTATAGAAATTCTGTGGGGGAATGAACCAGACTTTGGTTTCAATTCTAGCTCCACTATTTACTAGCACTGTGATACTGAGATAAATTTCTTAAACTTTCCAAGTCTTAATTTCAACATTGGTAAAATCAAATTACCAATATCTACCTTAAAGAGATATTGTGAGGATTAAGTAAAATGGAGCAAGCAAAACAACTACTATGGTAACTACCCAGGTTAGATCTTCAGTTAGTCTCCTTTCCCCTCTACCACAGGGCACTGGAATGTGAGAGAAATGCTGAAGGTGCATTAACTAGTTTGGGACATGGGGCCGTATTTCAAGCAGCAAGCCAAGATAGCAATGGAATCTCAGCAGTAGAAATTGAGAGGAATGGACAGACATGAGACTTGTTAATATCGTCTGGATTGATGTCCCTGCCCGAATCTCATGTTGAAATGTATAGGAGTTTGGATCATGGGGGCAGATCCCTCATAAATGGCTTGGGCCTCCCTCTGACTTCACAAAAGATCTGGTCATTTTAAAGTGTGTGCCCCCATCCCCTGCACTCTCTCTCTCTCTCTTGCTCCTGCTTTTGTCATGTGAAAAACCATCTCCTCCTTTGCCTTCCATCATGATGATAAGCTTCCTGAGGCCTCCCTGGAAGCCAAAGAGATGCCGGCACTATGCTTCCTGTAAAGCATGCAGAACCATGAGCCAATTAAACCCCTTTTCTTTATATTACCCAGTCTTGGGTACCTCTTCATAGCAATGCAAGAATGGCCTAACCAATGGTTTTCAGGAAAAAATGAACAGAATCAGGTGACTGTGAATAAGTGGAAATTGTCAAAGTGCCTCTCATATTTTAAGCCTAGATGATCTCAGAGAATGGTGGTTTCATTGAGAAATTAGTAACCAAGGAAGGGAAGTTACTTTGTGGATGTGGAACAATTTTGGCGTAAGTATAGGGACCAGAGCTGATTCTGGAGTAAAACAATGAAAACCATCACACTGACTTCCATTTGCCTTTTTCTACTCTGCTATGGAACCCAGCTACCTAGAACAAAGGAGACAGCAGGGGTACATGAAGAAACAGGTGGAGTCAGCTGGAGTTATTAGAATCTAGGCTGCTCAAATGAGCTAGAACTCTGACACTCAAAGATTTAGCATTTTATAAACTCTTTTTAAGGATGCTTTTCCTTCAGAGACTATATGTATTTTTAAGTATGAGTTAGGTTATGCTGCAGTAACTAATCAGCCATTACATACCATTGCCTTAGCCTAACAAAGACTTATTTCTTGCTCTTACTACATGTCCAGTGCAGGTTGGGGAGCTCTTCTATACACAGGAACTCAATGATGCAACTGATGGGGACTCTACCATCTCTTAACTGCACCACCTGCGACATAGATCTTTTATTCTTCCCACATCAGGGGAGACAGACACATGAGCTTTCATTGCCTAAGTCCTAAAATTACACATACGTTTCCCTAGAGCTTGTTTATCAGAACTAACTCACAAGGCCCTGCTCATTACACAGAGTCTGAAAGCTATACTCTTCCATGTGCTTGGAAGAGGGGGAGAAGTGTATGTCAGAGAACACTAGAAATGTCTTCCACTAGACACCTTGATGGGTTGAATAGTTCCATTTTTGAAACAGGTGGCTTAAATCTCTTTAATTTGCATTGGTTCTTTCAGAAGGTAGGGTATCATCCACTTTAATGGTTAGGACAGTGAATATAAGGGAGAGGGTTCAGATGACAAGAAAGATAGCTGGCCCATTGAGAGCCAGAGGATATTCCCTAAGAGACCAGCAGTTTTCAAAGTGAGGGCCAAGAACCTCTAGAGACCTCCAAGACCATGTCAGATCACTCATGAAGTCTTCCCTTTTCCAAATACCTATCTGTGGAAGGCCAAATATTATGTACTTCACCTAACACAACATATTGCAGCAGATTAAACTGAAGAGGCAGATGTTAGAATCTAGCTTCTTCTATTAAACCAAATATTAATATGAAAGAAATTTGCAAAAAAACATTGTAAACAATGCCACTCTTCACATGGAATATTTTGTTTTGGAAAACAGCCATTTTCACAGTAATACATTATATATGTTTATATTAATGTGTTTATTATTGTTTTAAATGAATCAATACATATTTTATAATCTGAAATTTGGCATCTAATATAGCATTGATAGAGCCCTGTAAACATAATTTGTAAGAGTGTAAAGGTGTACTGAGACCAAAAATTTGAGAACCACTTTCCAGACCAATTCAAGTCAGCCATATAGCCCTAAGACCCTCTGTACACTGGGCAAGTTCATTCTGGGAAACGGGGCTTCAGAATCTCTATAGACTGGAAGAAGCTACTCAGAGTTTAGGTTCTCATTTTTCTGAAGGTCAGTCAAGTGGTTTCAGGAACTGAAGAGATAAGGCACCATGAAGGATAGACTGCTCCAACCCAGAGTCCTAAAGTTCAGACACGTCCTCTTAAGGACCTGCATTCTGAATGAGGCATGGAGTCAACATGTGGGATGGAATGATTAAGCTGGCGAATAAGCCTAGCTTGGTTGTTCTTTGTTAATTATCACTCATAAAAGTTATCAGAGAACCTTTGCTTTAAAAAAAAAAATCCAATATCTAATAAAATGTTAATAAGTTAATAAGTTAGTAAAAGTTTAAAAATGTTTGTAAAAGTAAAAGTTAAGAAGAAGAGTATAACCTGAAGTATGAAGTTAGGATAGAAATGAGACTAGAGAAAAGGGTGGGAACCCGTCCAATGATTTTCTCATTTGCAAACTTAGGGATGCTTGAAGGACTTCTATGAGTGTGTCAAGGCATTTCTAGAGTGGCCACCTGGCAATTTCATTCCTCACAGTAAGTGATGCTTTTTGCAGTTGTTCTTCTCTTTGTCTACCCTTCTGGAACGTCCTCGACCAGTTCATCCACCTTTCATCGGAATTATACAAAAAAGTGCAATAGCAGAGTAGACGCAGATGATAAACAACAGGGGTTTCAGGAGATCTGCAGTTTCAGGGTCTGTCCTTGTAGTAGGATCACCTATTGCCTTCTCCTTCTCTTTTTTTTTTTTTTTTTTTCTTTTTCAAACATCTATATTCTTCCAATTGTTTTCTTGTGGAAAGAAAACACAAACAAACTGTGAACTCCTCTCCAATAAAGTAAGAAACAAGGTTTGTTACCCATTTTCTTTGTCTTTTCAACCAAAGACAGAGGCCATCTTTGTAATCTGTCCTTGCTGGAGATTATATATTTCCTCTACTCTGAATCAGCCACTAGAAAGGTTTTTTTTTTAAAAAAAAAAAGAGAGAGATTGAGAGAGAGAGACACAGTGGGGGAAAGACAGACAATAGGAATGTTTAAACTACACAGAATAAATAAATAATTCAGCAATATTAACCTCTCAACTACCTGCAAAGCATTCTTTGTAGCTCAAATGGTGAGCCGGCCTTGTGAGAGAAATGGTGTTTATCATTTATTTAATACACATGGCTGCAGCCTTAGGAAGAAAAGTTTAAAAGTAATGTCAACAGGCAAAGGATCACACTAGGAGTCATGGAGCTCACCTTGCGTTTCTCCCTGAGGCAGAGCTGACGTGAATTCATTCAGGGTCATTCTATTATTCATGCAAGGAACTGTCTATCACAAATGCAATATGAAAAGAAGGTGCGCCCCATGTGAGGCACGAAATATCATCTCTAATAACTGGCAGTTTAATTTCAAGATTTCGGGACTGCTCATTTAAAAGTACCTGAAGCAAAGTTCTAAAGCACAGAATGATAAAGGAAATCATGGTTGTTATACTTGAAGGAACCTTGTCCCATTTCTACTAGAAAATATAAGAAATTGAGTGAAAAAGAAGATACGGAAAATAATGCAAAACCGACAATAGAATGTCATGGCAGACAGTGCCTCAGAACTTTTCATAACTCTGTAGCACATTCACTAGAACATAGTTTTTGTAATTATCTTAGAAAACTGGTCTTATTCTTTTCGAATTCTAGGGCGACTGAGAAGATAATTCACAAAATTTACAGTGGAATCTCAAATTTACAGTACAACCTAGATCACGCAGCACAATCATCTATCAATAGACTTGTAGTACAGTGACTTAAAAACCTAGAAAGGACCTTGGGAATCAACCATCATAATAAACTTACGTTAGTGGTTAAGAAACGGGGGCCCAGTGACAGGACCACAACTGCAGACTCAGCGTAACCCAGTGTTCTCTGTATTACACTTCGACTTTTTAAAGTTATCTTTTAAAAATTATACGATGTGAGTGATAACAAGTGTTTAACTGTCACCATATAAACAATAGGTTCAAGCACATCTTCTGGCAGATGCTCAAACACCTTCACATCTATGATACTATGTGCTCTATTTGAGGTAGGCCTCTTGCTTATGGAGTTTTTTAAAAAAGGACTCCTGTCTGAACCTTCCTGAATTGGATGTGTTGTGCATAAGGGAGACAATTTTGGTGGCTATGGCTAGTTTTGTGGGATTCCTAGGATCTCGGCTCTTCAAGTGAACCAGAAGTAGTGGGTAGAGGTGATGATAGAAAAAGGAAGCCAAAGCCCACTAAACCAAGAAAGGGAGTTAAAATAGAAGGTCAAGTAGAAATGGAGGTTCTAGACCCAGGACTTCCTATCCAAATGAGATATGTGCAAGAGTGGCAGCAGATGTGACCAGGACCCTGTCTGTGCAACAGCCTGGAGCTCCTGCTGTCTGTGAATGGTTTGCCTGTGCCAGCTGTGGTAAGGGTGAGTAGGTGGGCTATGATTAAACACAGTGTTGAGACAGGCTCACACATATAAGAAGTGTTAAGTTGGTGTGCTTGCTGTGTTTCTGGTGTAGCCTCAAATTGTCTCCAGTTGGACATTTCTCCTAGCATGGTGGGAAAGTAAAGGCAACAACCCGAGCCTCAGCCCACCCACTACTGATGAGGCCTGGCTCTCTTCCTGAAGTCGAAGAGGCTCAAGTGTTCCTCAGGCCACTTCTAGTAGAATGTGAAAGTCGCCAGTGTAAGAGATTTGTAGGAAAAGAAAATGAGAGTCTGGAAAGAAAAGTGGCAGGAATTGAGTGAGAGGAGACAGAGGTAAGCTGTAAGTAAACACCAAAACCTCCAACGGAAAGGCAAAGAACAATTCAACCAATTAATCAGTATGTGCCTAGAGTTCGCAATGCCAAACAGCTTGTGGTGTCACAGCCTTCATGAGTGTTTAAATGATTCAGGACAGGGCATGTGCTTGAGTGAAAAGTCAAATACACACACATGCATATACTTTTCCTTCTGCTGATTGTGCCTGGTGTGTCTACCACACAACCACATTCTAGGTCCTGCCACTTTGGGGTTTAGAGGTCTTAGGAATTTAAAAAAGAGGAAGATGAGGGTGGGGTGGAATATGGGACACCACTGTGTCTCAAATGACAGAAAGGAAACCACTGGGAAGGGCTTTCCAACAGTCTGGCCTCTGAGAAATCAGGACTAAAAGCCACTCTGGAGTCTAGAAATGCTAGCTCCTGTTAAGCTCAACATAAGGAAATCACAGTGAAAAAACAGGGAGGTAGGAGAGTGAGGACATGAAGGAGCTTGGCTGAAAGGGGAGAGGGAGCACAGCAGTCAGAGAAATGGCATGAGAATGTTGGGAGAGAGGTCACATAAAAAGCATACTTTGTTGCCCAACAGTGCTGGTAAGTGTCCACCTAGAAAAGGGAAAAGATGGTTTGAACCTTGGGGCTGATGTCAGGAACAATGGCAAAGGAAAGATACAGACAAGGGATCATAGCATCATCTACATTAAAAGTTGCCAGGAAAACCTCCAGTAGAATGCCCCACACATAACTGACCCTCAAGCATGTTATTACCACCTTCTGTTCTGTACAATTTCCTTGAGTGACATTGAAATACGATAGTCTACACTGTTCACAGACTTTTAAAAAATACGAAAAAACTGAATATATGCATACTCTATGACCATCACTCTCCCAGGCATATATCCAACAGAAATGTGTCTACTCATTTACCAAAATACAATTACAAGAGTGTTTGTAGCAGCAGTACTCACAATGGTAGGCACCTGAAAATTACCAACATGTTCATCAACCGCAGAATAGACAAGTTGTGTTAAAACATAATAGGATACTGTGATTATTTATTCCCCCTGCTGTATAGTTTTCTATCGTGAAAATGAGGATTAATATCACAAGCCTAATGTTGAGCAAAAGAAGCCAGACACAAAAAGCACATACTGCATAAATCCATTTACACAAAATTCAAAAACAGACGAAAAGCATCTATGCTACTAGAAGTCATTAAAGTGGTTATTGTTGGTGGGGATAAGGTAGGGGTTATGACAAAGTGGATTTGATCATGTTCTTAACAATAATTTTTATGTCAAAATTAGCCAATGTCCTGTTTTCAGTGAGTACCTATACATACATATGCACACATGAATTCTTTGTGTTTAGAGAATAGGACACTAAGCACATTATTATCACATCATTCACAGTAATAAGGACAGTTATTATTCTTCCATGCCAGGCAGTACAGTATTGTAATAGAGGAAGGATAGGGTATAGTATAAAACTAAGCTGAATTAAATGATTCAGCTACTTGCTAGTTCTATAATTAGGATAAACCTATATAGCTTTCATATCCTTATTTGTAAAATTGGGATAAAAATATCTATATTTAGGTATATCATGGAAATACAAAGAAATGAAAAATAGTAAGTATGGGCATATCTCAAAAATGCTGTGGGTTTGGTTCCAGAACGTTACAAAAAAGTAAATATTGCAGTAAATTCACATGACTATTTTGGTTTTCCACTGAAAATAAAATTTATGTTAACACTATACTGTGCTCTATTAGATGCACAGACATATCAAAAAATAATATACATATCTTAATTTAAAAATATTTTATTTTTAAAAATGCTAATGGCCATCTGAGTCTGCACTGAGTCACGATCTTTGTGCTGGCAGATGGTCTTCCCTCTCTGTTGATGGTTTGCCTCTCTGTTGATGATCAGGGTGATGATTTGCTAAAGGCTAGGGCGGCTGTGCCAATTTCTTGAAATAAGACAACAATGAAGTTTGCTGCATGGATTGACTCTTCCTTTCATGAAAGACGTCTATGTAGCACGTGATGTAATTTGATAGCATTCTACCCACCGTATGACTTCTTTCAAAACTGGAGTCAAATCTTCTCAAATCTGCCACTGCTTTGTTAACTGCATTTGTGTAATAGTCTAGACATTTTGTTGTCATTTCAACAATGTTCACAACATCTTCACCAGGAGTAAAGTCCATCTCAAGAAATCACTTTCTTTGCTCACCTGTAAGAAGCAACTCCTCATTCATTAACGTTTATCATGAAATTGCAGCAATTCAGTCTCAGCTTCAGGCTTCATGTCTATTAATAATTCTAGTTCTATTGCTATCTCTACCACATCTACAGTTATTTCCTCCACTGAAGTATTAAGCCCCTCAAGGTCATCCATGAGAGTTGGAATCAATTTCATTGAAACATCTGTTAATGTCGGTAACTTGACCTCCTCCCATGAATCATGAATGCTCTTTATGCCATTTATAATGGTGAATCCTTACCCGAAGGTTTTCAGTTTACTTTGCCCAGATTCATCATAGGAATAACTGTCTAAGACAACTATAACCTTACAAAATTATTTACTAAAGAATAAGGCTTGTAAGTTGAAATTACTCCTTAATCTATGGGCCACAGAATGAATGTTTTGTTAGCAGGCATGAAAACATTAACCTCCTTGTACATTTCCATCTGAGCTCTTGGGTGACTAGGAGCATTGTCAATGAACAGTAATATTTTGAAATGAATCTTTTTTTCTGAGCAGTAGGTCTTAACAATAGTCTTAAAATATTCGCTATACCATGTAGTAAACAGATGTAGTGTCATCCAGGCTTTATTTTTCCATTTATAGAGCACATGCAGAGTAGAGTTAGCATAATTCTTAAAGAGTCCTAAGAATTTTGGAATGGCAAACGAGCACTGGCTTCAACTTAAAGTCAGCAGCTGCATCAGCCCCCAACAAGAGAGTTAGGCTGTCCTTTGAAGCTTTGAATCCAGACTTGAACTTCTCCTCTCCAGCTGTGAAAATGCAACATGACATCTTGTTCCAATAGAAAGCCATTTCAGCTACATTGAAAATCTGTTGTTTAGAGTAGCCACCCTCTTCCATGATCTTAGCTAGATCTTCTGGATAACTTACTGATGTTTCTCCACGGGTATTTGCTGCTTCACCTTGACCTTTTATGTTACGGATAACTTTTATGTTATGTTATAGAGGTTCTTTAATGCTCATGAGCCAACCTCTGCTAGCTTCAAACTTTTCTTCTTAGCTTCTTCACCTCTCTCAGTCTTCAGAAAATTAAAGAAATTCATGGTCTTGCTCTGGATTTGATTCTGGTTCAGGTGAAGGCTGAGGCTGGTTTGAACTTCTTTCTAAACCACTGAAATTTGCTGAATTTCAACAGTAAAAATGTTTCACTTTCATATCATTCATGTGTTCAATGGAGTAGAACTTTTAATTTCCTTCAAGAACTTTTCCTTTGCTTTTGACACTTCATTAACTGGTACAAGAGGCCTTGCTTTCAGCCTGTCTTGGCTTCTGATAGGACTTACTTACTCAGCTTAATCCTTCTAACTTTTGATGTAAAGTAAGAGATACATGATTCTTCCTATCCCTTGAATACTTAGAGGCCACTGTAGGGTTACTAATTGGCCTAATTTCAATATCGTTTTGTCTCAGGGAATAGGGAGGCCCAAGGAGAGAGAGAAGGGAGAATAGCAGGTTGGTGGAGCAGTCACAGCACATACAAAATTTATCAATTAGTTTGTCATCTAACATGGGCACAGTTCATGATGCCCCAAAGCAATTACAATAGTAACATAAAATATCAGTGATCACAGATCACCAAAATAAATATAATAACAGCGAAAAAGATTGAAACGTTGTGAGAATTACCAAAAATGCAACATACATAAAAAACGAGCACATATTGGAAAAATTGCACTGATAAACTTGTTCATCACAGGGTTGCCTTCAATTTGTAAAAAAATGCAACATTTGCAAAGTGCAATAAAGTGAAGTGCAGTAAGATAAGGTATCCTTACACTAACAGTGACTGTTACTAATGTTAATTTTATTCTTTTTACTTTCTCAGTCAGCACATATGTATTCTATATTTGTGTTGTGATTATAACTGTATTTTTCAAGGAGATCGCATCTCTTGATCACAGAAAATGCAGGCAATCGTGAAGCTAAATATCACACCCTATTTCCAAATACAAAATCTGTTAGTGTTGTTTCTTCTCACTGGACCACCACTGCCATCATTTCCAGGGTTGGATATCAATGATTCTGTTAACAGTTCCTTTGTCTATTTTCCTACTCTCAGTCAACCGCATTCAGCATAGGTAATATTCTTCATTTTCACCCGTTCTAACCTTCCCCGATAAATCTAAATTGCAGCTTCAGTGCAGGTGGGTAGAAACACATCCATAGGCTTGTTTGTAGAACCTTCCCTCTAGCAGAAATTAGGTGGAGTTCAGGTAATGATTCCCTATCTTCACAGACAAATTCACCTGCTGAAAGACTGGACCATCAAACTTCCTGACTGATACGAATGGTCCAGGAGACTGAGATGAACAGCCCCTGGAGAGGGAGGTGTGATAGAACATCAGGGAACTCAGTTACGCAAAGCTGGAGAGGCAGAGGCAGAAAAAGGTGAGGCAGAGAGTGAAGGCAACATCTAAGACACTTTCCCTTACTGCAATACTTTACATACAACTTCTGAAATCTTCATAGCAGTTTCACTCCCTAATTTCTCCTGTTTTCTTTTCACAGAGTCTACCTCCTTCCCTCATTCTCGGATTCCTTTTCAACTTTTCTTAGCTTTTATATTTCGATTTCTGTATCAATCCAGATTTTTACTGTGTATTTATTGAGCTCATAAATAGAGCCTGTGCCCTGGAGGGACAGCATGAGAAATTAAATACATTGTATTCAATTTATTTTTAAGTTAATATTACAGCAAGTGAACCAAAATTTCATTTCTTTATATACTGGTTAATGAACCTACATTTTGGCAGACATGAAAGCTTCTTTCAGGGCTCTTCCCTCCTCTTCTTTTCAAGGCTTTTTAAAAAGTAGCTTTACAGGCAAGTTTCAGTAGGGGGGTGAGGATGGAAGTTTGATACTACAAACCTTCCCTTTTCTCTCAAATCTCAAGCTTCCCTTCTTTTGCTGAGCATCTTAAACAAGCAGGCGGATGTTTTTCCTCTTTTATTTTTTAATTGCTTATGTTGATGTGCAAGACAACATTTTCAATGAGATGCAAACGGAGTTGCCCACACAGCAATAATGGGGGCTTTGTGGGCTGCTCAGCATGTGCTGTGTTTCTCTGAAGCCTTTAGGTCCATACCCCCAAGCTCTACAAAGAGGTCAGTACATTTCAGTTTCTCTCTCTCCCATACCAAAGAGATGTTCTGACTGTGAGAAAAAACAGCAGGTAGAATAGTCACTGGCAGAAGCTTCCCCTACTCCCCACTATGCCTACCACTTATTTTCCACTGACAGTCAATTATTACATTTTAAATAAAGTTGTACTTTATGAAGATTTAATGAAATACTGCCATGATATGGTAAGCCAGTGCCAACTGAAAGAGCTGCTTCACTCAAAGAATTCTGCTATTCAATTAGCTTTCCTTGTTAATACATCATGATAGCAACTCTGATTAGGAAACATAACACTCACTAATTTACACCTGAATGACACAGAAAAGGTTGCTAAGTGGTTGGAATTATAGCAGGCTTATTATTTGGTGGGGGGACTAACATATTTTCTGGCTAAGGATAGAATTCTGGCTAAAGACTGCAGAAAATGAACAAACAGAAATTACCTATGTTGATTTAGTGTTATTTTCAAGGCCAACTGATCATTTAAGTGAGGATTTTTGCCTTTCACATAGCTATTAGTACTATTAAAAGCTTTTATTCAACAGGGACAGCAGAAACTATTGATTTCTATCCTTTCTCGGGTCCTCTTAACACAAGTTTTAAGTACCCAAACCCAGGTAGTCTCTATTAAAATTAATGTTGTTAGGGAAGAGTGCAGATGTTGTTGTCCAGGCAACAGGCTTGGGCACTGTAAATCAAGACTTCTGTGGTCCTATCTTTTTTAAGGCAAGACTTCACTTGCCTTAAAGGCTCCCACTTCAGAAGGGTTATCTCATTCTTGGGGCATCAAAATTAGAAACAAAAGACAAAACTAACAGCACATCTTGCCTTAGAATTCCCTAAAAGATCCGTAACAAATGGTATAGACACAAGGTAATGAAGAAAACAATAGCACAAATAAGAATAAACTTACAGGGTTCCCAACCTTATAGGTGAGTAAAGAAGGTCTTGTCCTAGCAGGCTTGGGAAACTTAGGAAATTGAGGGTATCTTGGGAAGAAATTCCTGCAAATTTATAGGTATTACAGGTGAAATTAGATGGCAAATCCTGGGCTTGTCCTCCTATCCTAAAGAGGTTTTTAAAAGTCCAATCTGAAATTCCTCACAAAAATTTCCAGTAGAGCAAATTTAAGGTCTACATGGTAAATCACCATTCTTGAGAGCGTGTTTGGAGGTTCTAGCAGGGGAGCACAGCTACTCGTATACTGTCTATTGGTCCTCCTCTATCGGGGGTGTTCGTCCTCTTCTTCCGAATGCAAAGCTTCTGGAGGGATGCACACGGAGCAATGAGGGAAGAAGGGGACATACGTCTAGCCAGCCAGATGGGCTGAATCAACCCTGGCAATCAATGAGGTGACAGATGTCACAGCCAGATCGCCCTCACATCTGTAAATTACCATTCTTGTTGCATCTATGTAAATAATCAAGCCAAATCTAATGTTATAAGCCTTATTCTGTGATCAAGAATGATTTTTTCTTTGATATTACTTTTGTTCAAAAGCAGGGTTACTGTAGAGAAGTGTTGTACTACAATGCAAAACTATGAACCAACTATAGCACACTCTTCTGAGTAATCAGAATCTGTCTTGTTCAATGTCTTTGTGCTATTTTGCAACCCTTTAAATTGCAGGTAAGAAATACATAGGCAAACTCCATCTTTTCGAGTAGAGATTTAATTGACTTCTCCCCCACTATGGGAAAAACACAGTTTTAGTACTTAGTTGTAAGTTGCCTTGGATTCTGTTACTTATAAAAGTTAAAAATCCTCATCAAATTTTCAATTATTCCAGTTTCCTTCAGTGTCTGGCAACATGTCTCCAAACTAACTTTTTCATTTTTCTCTCTCCTTTCTGGCTCATCATCAGACACCTAAAAATCCAATTGCCCAGATCTCTAACTTGACTCTAAGGTGCTTTGCATTTGGCCCTTTTACTTGGGATCTGAAGAAGGCTTGTGAGCTAAATTCCGGAAACCTGATATAAGTCTTGAAAAGACTCGCCACAACAGTAGATGATGGATGATCCAAAATACTTCTTGGAAAGAAAGTCTAGTGAAACGCTTGGGTCATACATACTCCTGCATAAGAATGTGAACAACATTACCAAATGCATCAATATTGCAGCTTGAAAGCAACGAGCAGTGCTGTGTAATAAAAATATTTTCCTCCACTGACCTCTTGGAATCCACTGGACTGATAACTACCAGTCCCACTCCTGGTTCTTTAATACAACCTTTTATATTCATATTTTCTCTTTTT